>NW_008706746.1:5570959-5696317 GCF_000327385.1 Lottia gigantea
CATCTATGTTTCACATAGCTGTTAATCTTGTCGGANCTGCCATCCTAATATCTAGAGGGTACATCATTAGCTAATAGCTGAATATTCATCTATATTTCACATTGCTGTTAATCTCGTCGGAACTGCCATCCTAATATCTAGAGGGTACATCATTAATAAATAAATAATAAATAATAAACAAATAGTTCAATGATATTTTTTATAAATTGAATGACTCAGCCATTGATTCTTTACTTAATATTATTTTAATGTTTTATATTGTGATATTTGGGTTCATTTCATTTATCATCATAACATAATAGTCATTCATAAAAAAAAAAATAGTGTCGTATATTGTAACGTTATAATCATGACAATCTGATTCTAGTGTTCTTATTTGATTCATGCACTTCAGACCAATTGAAGCATAGTTTAAGACTTTATGTAAATTTTTATGGCTCAAGATTTGTATGAAGTGGTCGTTATCTAATTAATGCAACAAATTAATTATTATTTCAATAAAAATTTGTAGATTTGTTATTCTACTTATAAGCTTACATATTGTATTTTGCTACTCATGCAGCTTTAAACTACGTAAGGATTAGACCAAATTTTCTTTTTACAAATTGTCTTTTGCTGTTTTTTTTCATGTCTTATTCGTTGGTACTTCTTATCGGCCTTATCGTCTCTGTCCTAATCAACGAGCCTATATCAATCAGTTTGCTTTGCCTTTCGTTTTCATCACTATCTGATAAATAGGCCATATTATGCTCTAAACATGATGAACATACACGAACGCGATTGCATTATACTCAAATAATCTTAAGTCTCCAAATTCAGCAATAACGAAAGCATATGATAGCGCATTAGGGCTACCATAGGGTTTACCTTTCCCCACTTGAAAAACTGGAAGGTATTAAAGTCTGTTACAATATCTATCAATGTCGATATAATTTTAAATCTAGACATCCAGTGTAGAAACGGTGGTTTATCGTTTAAACATGTATCAGGAGTCCTAGTAAAACGAAGCCTTCTTAGAGATCACTAAGCGTATTATAGATCTTAGACCGAAACAGTCTGTCATACTTGCAGCATGGGTGCCTTAGAGTTACGTGATGGCGGTGTCGAATTGTAATGTTTTCAAACCGCCAATGACCCCACGCACACGTGTGTTGTTATAGTAACACATTTTCAGCAAATGTAATACCTTGGAAATCGGAAATAACGTGATGACATACCATCCTAGTTGTTGTAAGTCGCGTCCAAAGTTCTGTGAATATTCTAGATGTCGAATATTGAAAGACAGGTGATATTCAGAAAAATCCACTAGACGCAATCAATAAAATCATGTCCAATATATGGACAGTTCAATATAAGAAGAGTGATTTTTAATACATCAAGGATTTAACATTGTAATAATTGTTTGTAGTCATTTGTACAACAAGAAATTTTCTACTGTTAAAACAGACCTTAATGCATTAACTCTAAAGCGATATAGAAATTAAACTAAACCAGATAATATGTTTTCACTCAATGTTACGTTGAGCGATCATCAGACAATATTGTTTCCGATCTTTCTGATCATAGGGTAAAATTTGGTAAAATCTGAGATTAAGCTTCATAGCTCGAGAGGTTATGCTAGGATCGGCTTTACATTCTGTTTCTAATGATTACCACTAATGATGCACTTTTTTCGATTAAAAACCAGATATGAAGAATTAATATTACAAAATTCATGAAATTAAGATTCATAACTATATACATGTATATTAAATCTACTAATGTTTGCAAACCATATGATAATGATTTATGCAATTTGGTTTCAAAGATAATTGTATGAAGAATATAGGTTTTCTGAGACAAAAATATGTGATAAATGATTTTTTTTTATTATACGCCTACATAAAAATGATTATCTGTCCGTTCACATTTCTTGTAAAAACGATAGAGAGGATACGGTTTTTATCAGATCTTGGTGAAACTTATAAGTAGGCCTATGCATGTTGTCTATTGATGAGACTTTGGTCACGTTCGAATTTGGCTCGTTTTGGATGAACGGTTTTTAAGTTATTTCCCTTGATTTAGTAAAACAGATCAAATTTGGCTTGTAAAAACTAAAGAGATGATACAGTTTTTATCCTGGCAGATCATATATATTAATGAGATCTCTGACAGTTCGAATTTAATGATTTTTTGTTGAACGGTTAAACGAATGAGTTGTTGCCCTTGACTAAGCCAAAACGCATCAAAAACGCATTTAATTTTGTGTGATCATATATATTTTTGATACATTGGGAAAGTTTGCCCTTGACTTAAAACATTGTTCATTTGTTCATGCACCCCATTTTTCATTCCATTTGAAACTTTGTGGGATCAATGGAATTGATAACATCTTGAGTAAGCCTGGCAAGTAAAACGGATCAAATTTGGCATCTGAAAACGATAGAAAGGCTACAGTTTTTATCTAATCTTGGTGAAACTAGGTATGCATGTGTATATTGATAAGATCTCGATCAAGTTCGAATTTGGTTCGTTTTGGATGAACGGTTTTTAAATTATTGTCCTGATTTAGTAAAATATGTCAAAGTTTGCTTGTGAATACGAAAGGGGATACAGTTTTTATCCGATTTTCATGAAACTTTGTATGCATGTGTTAATTGACAAGATCCCGGTCAAGTTAGAATTTGACTTGTTTTGAATTATGAATTATTACTCTTGACTTAGTACCACACACCGAATTTGGCTTGTAAATAAGATTTTTATCCGATATTGATGAAACTTGGTATGCATATATATATAAATACGATCTCCGTGGAGTTCGAATAGTTTTGAATGTAGGGTTTTTCTACGCCCACGAGAAATTGCATACATTGACGTCATAAATGTCCGTCCGTCGGTCCGTTCACCCACTATTGCTAGAAGGCACAATTCTATACGGATTTAGACAAAACGTAGTGTGAGTTTTTGTAATCACAAAAAATGAATAAGATGAACCCTATTGAAAGTCATAAAAATATTTAGTATGAGTTATTGCCCTTGTTCTTGGAAATGCGTTCATTCTATGAGGCATGATTCTTGTCGGATATTGACGAAATTTGGTGGGAGGTTTGAGTTTGTAATTACTCTAAGATGAACCCTATTGAAAATCAGAAAAAATGAAAAATATTTATTATGAGTTATTGCCCTTGTTCAATTTTAGCATGTAAACCCTCTAACAGGCACAATTCTCGATAGATTTTGACGAATTTAGATGAAAATGTTTCTTATCACCCATGGATGAACTCTATTGAAAATAAAAAAAACATCAAGAAACATGAGTTATTGACCTCGATCTAGAAAACGCATTCAACGTTCAACGCTCTAAAAGGCTCGATTCCTGCCGGATTTTTATCAAAAGAAGTGTATGACTGAAAGTTGAATTGTTACTTTACTTCCAAATATTTTTATTCAAAATCAAAGCTGCCAATAGGCGTATACTACCTTGCATGACAAGCATTCCTTCATGTTTATTTTTTCGTATATTCAAACTTCTTAAGTACAGGTTACTGATTCCAAACTGAAATTTATATAGTGTGTCCTCGGCTGTTGTCTTTGGTGAAAGTCAATGAAATAATAAACTGTACCTTACTATTGAGTATAGGCTAAAGATAGACCGAAAAATAAATTCTTTGATAAAGTCAAATAAAGTTATAAAGATTTAATCAATATTGAAATAACACAAAATCTCTGGCATTATTTTAGAATCCAGTGAAATCCCTACTGATGATAAAGTAATACCATTAGGTGAAAAAGTCAATGATAAATTATCTATTATACAGACCTTGTGTTGAAACAGACACATAAATATCGCAATATTATTGATAGGTTGGAATCTCGAGTCCTATCATGTGACATTACCGAAACTTATAAAATTTAAGGTTATAAAAATCTTCTAATTTCACTCAGAAGGGAATAGCTTAGACACACACTCTAGAAATATTGTTAATTAATTTCTAACACCAGCGCAAGTTCTTCAAATATTTGCCATTTCTTTGTTTTACTAGAATCCAAGTAAAACAATAATCCTGTAACCAGACGTTACAAAAGGCTTTCTAATGGGGTGTTTAATGTTAGTATGTTAGGTGTAAATGATATCTATTAAGAAGTGAGAAAATGGCAACCTCAGACGAATCACCGATTTTTGATACATTTACAGTGAATTTGGGTTAGCTTGACACATAGGAAAAAACTTTCAGGACAAGCTGTAATCTTATTATTACTTAGAATTCTTAAGAATTTATCGATATGCACATGCAGTTCAGATTAAAATCGTGCGAACATGCTCTGGTGACCTATATATTTGTTTTCGGTCATTTTTTACTGACATGTATGTACTATTTATCCAATTTTATTATGTTATAATCACTTCAGATTTATCATTATCTTGTCGGCCTCAACTGTTTAATGCCAATAATATAACTTTGACACTCTTTAACTCTGCATTTTTTAGTTGAATAAACATAAATAAATTTTTAATGTATTGTAATTTGTATTCGGTTTAAAGAATTCGCATTGAAATCGAAATATAGTAAAAGAAATGCCTACAAGACCTGGCACAGACACGCCTAGTACGCAAAGAGAGACTTTGGACCCTGTGAAGAGGCGCTGTTTTGGATCAGCAACGTCTTTCATGTTGGCCTTGACACTGCTTCTATAAGAGAGTTCTCTCATATAACCTTATACTGTGTCAAGAATATAGACCGAATAGGCTACAACTTTGTTCTGCACCAGCAGTGTTTTCTTAAATCTTGATTTTTTTTATGAAATCAGCTTCTGGTCACTTCATATACTCATCACGAAAACATATTTCAGATGAAAAATTGATCTTGAAATCCATATTTAAGGATTTATGATGGAAATCATTATCTTACATCATTTTTATGGTTGATCGTTTAAAATGGAATTCTTATCGTCTATCTAGTTGCTAATAAATCTCAAGATTTCCTCCAATATCTCTTGCAATGATAAGAAATTGTTTACGCTTCAGATGCTTAGAAATTGGGTTTGGAATCATTAACGTAATAGAGGTCTATACGTACACGTATTTAATTCGATTTAAATGAAATGTTAGATTAGACTTTGGCTTATTAACGTAAATTTTGGTCAAGAAGACCTTGTTTCCGTTTATGTCTGAGAAAGGCAAACACCATCCACCTCGTATCCATTGCTTGGAGAGAGCACATGTAAATGTTATTTGTTTCAAAGCATTCCCAGTAGTGACTACCGGCATACCCCATATTTCTTTTGAACAATTTTATGCGACATGTTTGAACGTTAACACATTGTCAGCAGAAAAATCCGTCTGACTTTAATTATTTCTTGGGCGAGTCATGTGGTCAACACATCATCTGCATGTGAGTAAGCATGGAACATCAGGCACAATCATTAGCGCAAAATATTTAAAAAAAATTAAAACATGGTATATTGAAAATGAACATTACAGGTTTATCAGAATGCAATGAATTTTTAATACTTTCCCAACTGGGGGCTTATCTTCTATCTGGCTGTGAAAGATAACATAACAGTCTATATTGTTTACAACATTTCAATCCTATTATAAACTATAATAATATATTTCCCGATACAAAATTCTATAAAATATAGGTCGGCTTCCTCAGGGAATCATTTTAATTTGATGGTTTTCTTTCAATTATTTTCATTCATAAACATGATAACGTTTTTCATTCACAAATTTGAAACATGTAAAATTGATTGTATTGCTCTTAATGTAAAGCCCCAAGTCTGCATCCCCTAAACAGCATGCACAAAAGTATCTTTATTAAAATATTAGATAGATGATGCATCTCAGTATCACGATTTTATTTACCTGAACACAAGGCCAGCAATTTTACAGCAATGTCACAATATTTCGGTTAAAATTCTTAGACTGAAAAGGGATACTGGTGCTGTCAGGTGAAACAGAAGCACCTGTTTATCCTCTTTTATAATCATATACAATATGTCACTCCTTAAATATTAATCACTAAATTTTTAAGTAAATAACAAAATAACACTAAAATTATATATCCTATATATTTCAGTAATATCTTCAGGGAGACATTACATTGTAACAATCATTGTTACTCTGTGTGTTGTTTCCCCTGAAGCTTTACTGAAGCATGTATAGTTTGGTGTTATTTTGTTATTTACTAAATTTATATTTATATGATATCAAACAATGGTGTTCTTATGTCCATAATTAACCCGTAATTAGCTAATTTTGTAAGGTTTCTCGTGGTCGGTCACTTGTTCTATACATTATCCGAAACGTCACTATCCGATAAAGGTCTTTTCACAGCCGAACACCAACAGGACAGCTAAAGACAGATTGTCAATTATGAAACTTTAATTTTCGACATTTGGGAACTAGTCTTTAATTTACTCTAGCAAAGAATCTATTCTTACCTTTCTCAATTAGGTTTGAGTTCCATGGATCCCTGTGCTGTATTTGTGCACACTTTATCTTCCAGATAAAGAGTTTATTATCTACATAATTTGAATTATTCTCTATATTGTTCTGTAGATTCATTGATCTTTACAGTTTTGGCCAATGTCAGCAATAAAACATTAGAATATGACAGTAGGATAGTAGTGGGCTGACCGTGTTGATCATTTTGTCATTCAGTGGATGACTGAACGCACTTATCTATTCATTTTCTCAAAAAGTCCACAATTTCCTTCTTCAGCCGCTGCACTATAACAATTCATGCCAGTTTTGAACAACGCTCAATTTCAGTTCTTCTCTTACCTTTTGATAACTTTATCATTCCAATGTTCACCAGAAAAGGGATTTATGAATTTTTTTTATACTTATTGCTATTGTAGCTGGAATACTGGCGAAACGCAATTTCCAGGAGAAAAGGACTGCTCTGTGTTTATGACACAATCGGACGAAATTAATTTATATATTATTTATTGCTTGTTTTTTCTTTTTGTCTTGTTATCAGCGTTGTCTTTATTATGCCTCCTGTGTAAAGCTAAAGACACATACATGCGGTTCGTGGTCCGGTGCGGCGATGCGATGCATTCATTTCACCGCAGCGTTTCACCGGATCGAAACAAACAAGGATATGCATTTGACGTGACACATACATGCTGTTGCGGTGCGTTGCTATTCAGCTATGCCGCAGGTGATTTCCATAATTTTCAGACGTCATTGTGGGGAAACCGAATTATTACAGAGTGGAAGCCTTCAGCATGCCACGTTCAGTTAAATTTAACGCAAAAGTAGACCGCGAGTTTGTGTCATACCTGCCGCAACGGTACCGCATAATCGCACCTTCATGTATGTGTCTTCAGCTTTACATTGAGGTTTCCTTTTAAGCCCTATCGTTAAACGTGTGAGTTATTTGATGATTTAAGAAGAGAGCCACTTTCAAAATAAAGTTTTGTCATGTATCTAGCGAATTAGTGTCAAAGTAACTACAACTAGATCACTCCGTTTCCATCTTTTGAAAATCAATTTAATTTCTGATACCAAACGAAGCTTTTCAAAATAATAATTTTTTTATTGAAGGAATACGGCGAGCAGTGAATAAACACGGAACAAACAATGTGATGATATAAAAGCTTTGGTATTTTCTTGTCAATGCCGACATTATTCACCGCTAACTAATTCAATGAAGAACTTGAAACTCACAAAATTACTTGGTTTCGTGCGAGATACACTTGATTGGTCACGGTAATAATCTCGCGAGAATGTCATTCATTATTACCGAGATTGACCAAGGCACCGAATAGGTGGAATCGCTTTTCTTTAACATTTGTGATAGCAGGAAAAAAATATCATTCTTATTACTTCATAGGCATAACACCTAACATACAAGTACAAGCACATCCACAGACTTTATAATAACACAGGATGAACTAGAAAAGAAGTGTACATTAGTTTTCAGACATTCTAAAATTCGGTTTGGTTGGATGGAACTTCATTATCTTTTAATCAGAAATTCAACCGTATTTGAAAGATTCGAGTGGTCTAGTGCAATTTATAATCGAATAATTGTCTCCACTGTTCAATTTTATTCCAACATAAATTGAACATCAAGTAGGTATTGCAACATTATACTAGAAGAGATGGTATCTTTTGTGATTGGGTAAACAATCGAAGGCTGGATTCTTTCTCCGAGTGTTGTCACAAAAGTTGAACAAATAATAACAAATGAGATAGTTTTTGTTGGTTGTTTGGTTGGTAAAGGACGATAGTTTGTGTGGCATTGAACTGTATAAAACTCTTTTTAATAGCCCTTCACACAAAAATAGCGTGGGCGCTCAGATCTCCATTACAAGCCTAAAAAATAAAACATGTTGTGATGGATGCAAAGGTGCGAAATGATCAGGGAACTTTTTTATGGTTGACATTTAAAGGCGTTAATTGAGACTTGAAGCCTTTTTTATATTCTGTATGCTATAGGTTGAAGATATTCTATAGATGATCATTATGTACTATTGATCACATAATTAAAAATATTGATACATGTTTTACTAGTGAATATGATATCAGCAGTTAAAATCAGTTTCATTTAAAATCGATCAAATAGTTTAATCAATGTGCCTTTCAAGCTTAATTGAGCTTCAGGACGTCGACGATCATATAAGGGCGCATGTTTCCACTTTATACACTCCAGCATTTTATACAATTGTTCTTACTGTTCAGCACTTTACGTTTCGTCACATCTGAACGATTACACGAGCTTAATAGATGATATCAGATACTGGTTATCTGGTTATATCCTTGTTATACATGAAAACATTCTGTTCGCATTTCAAAATAAAAAATGAGAGTTTTACGTCTTTTATCATTTTCAACTGTCGAGGGATCTTTAACGTGCACAGTTTATAGCACTCGGGACTTTGGTTTTTGTCGAACGACTACACGCTTTTAAAAATCCGAATGCTATGAAAAATCCGAAGGTATAATCTCGACCTGGACCTTCAGGTTAGCGATCAAGTGTCTGTATGTTTGTTTGTATGGTATTCTACCCGTTCCAGAAAATGGCTTTTTATTAAAATTTTGTTTCATTTTGGTGCAAATATGCAAGTGCCAAGGTTAAATGAGATGAAGTGAATTTTTGTCAGAATATCAATTTCAGCTAGCATATATCGCGTGGCCCAGAAAAAACTTTTCACTTCAGGACTTTTCATTAAGTATCAAAGATAAGACCCTAATATTCTCACCAAATTACAGCTCCTCGGGTTGAACCAACTTGAAATACTAACCTTTTTTAAAACACCTTGTCAAGAAATATAATGCCGAGATTAATCATTGTTATTTCATCTCTGTTTTTTTGATCAAATGATCAATGTGGCTGCTATTTCCAGGACAAACAGCCCCGAAACACTCTTTCAATATTCCCTTTCCAGTTTCGTCAAGAGGTATTTCATTCCATTTCTCTTATTTTATCCTTCAGTTCATTGAACTATCTCCTCAACATGGATTTTATCAGCTAATGAAACACATTGTAAACAATTGGATTGCAATCAGCAGATGGACTTCACCTATTAATCTTGTGTATGAAATACCCCAAAGTTCGGTTAAAGCGGAGATAGTACAGTAATTACTTTTGGCATTATTTTTTTCAAATTATAAAAAGGCTAGTAAGTGAAATATATAGAAATAACAGTGTCTAATCTTTGGTACTTTATGAAAAAATTTGTTTGTCGTGGAAAGTGAATGGTGAAGGGTCATGATGTCGGAGACGGGGAAAGGATGTCAATGCTGAAATTACTTTGACTTTCTTATTAATTTTTTTTCTTTGGAGGGGGTGGGGGGTAGGGGGTATTAAACACACACTAAAAAACACACTACAATCGTACTGAAGGATTAGAATCAAAGTCACTAATGTCCCACCTAGGCTGAACTTGCATAGTGAAAATCTCTCACGGTCTTTGGCCTTTGGTAGCTTTTCTACTATAGAACATAGCGTGTTGCTGGTGTGTTCGATTTGTCTTCAAAAACTAACATATCCTAGTCAAGACCTAGAAACATTGGTTTTAGTTTTATGGTTAAAATTTCTTTTGTAGCATATACTACACTGAGCACGATTCATTCCTTAATTTAAACAAAGTGGTTTCTGAACCTTAGAGTGTTATATATTATATATATATATTAAAAACGGGGTTGGGTTTTGAAATTTATTAGCCTTTTAACGCTTATGTTCCACATGTTTTTTTTTTTTATTTGTCGGCATTTTCATCAACATAAAGACAATTTAAGACTATAGGTTTTACTTCGGAGTCGATATTTCAATTCATACACGAATGAGAAACAAAAGTTATTCTGGAAACTGGAAAGAATGTAGTCGGATACATTAGAGATTATGCTTAAATCGATTAGAAATGTACCAAGTCGCCGACAAATGTTTAGAAAACTCGAGTAGAAATTCCGTAAGAAACACTGGCCGAAATTCCGCGACCTACGTTCCCACGGCACATCCATCGACTCTGGTCACTATTGAAGCTCAGTAAAGAATAAGTAAAACAACATCTGTTATTTCTTGCAAATAAGTCACCGTGCTCGTAAATGTTCTTAGCGGAAAGGGGTCGTATTTACGTGAGTTACAATGACTTCGTTTCCATGATTTGATGTATATGTTATTTACTATATTATGTAATTTAATTTAAAGGGAAAAATACTTCATTATTTATGTCATTACAATGTTAAATGTCTGGCTTGGAAAACTTGGAAAAAATTCAAAGGTTAAGGATTTTAATCAATAAAGTTTCAAATTAAAATTCACACCATCCTACACACACAGGTTTAAATTAATCCACGTGCTTGGAGTATAGACATTTTGTCATTATATCCCCATAATTTAGCTTTAAAAATTTCAACCACTGCTTACTAAATATTATTTGATCAACATAGTGGCTGGTGGTTGAGGGATTTTATTTGATATGAATTTGTAGTGTTTGAAATAGATGAGATGTAAATGTGATAAACGCCCAGCATGTTATATTGATGTCGTTTTGACCTCATCATTTCGCAGCCTTGTTCTGGCTTCGCTAATTACAAGTGGTATAACAATGTAATAAGGTCTCCAATCTAACTTTATGTGGTATCCGACATTAGTTAACATCGAGGATATTAAATACTTTATTCCAACAACGTTAATAATTTGCAAGGTCAAAAGGGGGTTCTTTTTATATCTATTAATGAATTATGAGAGATGTCAAGAAAACTAAACCTTTAAAAACTGAAACAGATAGCAACAGGTGGCGTTGATTCAAACTATGGCCTCGGACAATTGCTTGACTATTAAAATCGTAAAATGCAAATAATGGCTACTAATGTATTATGGAACTATTATTTTGGATTTCGGGTTTCGTTTTGCGATTCGAATCGTAAGTGCTTGAGTTTATTTTATTGAAGGAAATTATAGTAAGCTGCATAGTATTTTTATATAGAAAAAAATACTACCCATGGAGTTAAGAGAACCTCTAGTAGTCTAGTGATGTCAATTGAAGAACAATTTATTCAGTCGCTCGCTAAACTTGCCTTATCACTAAGTTATCTGCAGTTGTGTAAAGGACGAGACGAAATTCAATTTCCAGTTAACTGGTCAGCTTAAATTGTCTTCAGTCAGATTACTGAGTAAAATAGAGATTGCTTTCACTTGACATGTCAATTGTTCAGTTAACTCACTTTTACTTCCTGAATTATCGGTTTACAGAAATTATGTTTTTTGGAACGTTATAATATTTTTTAATTTGCTTGTTTTTTTTTTGTCTTTTACAAAATTAACGACCAGGATAAATATATAAACAAAAAAAAAAAAAAAAACAATGTTGAATAATAAAGTTGTTACAGCACAACAGTGCAAAACATTCAGATTCGGTCCATAAATTTCTGTAAAAACTAACGAGATGAATAATTTATATCGGATTTTAAAAGCTGGAATTCGAAATTGTCATCTGATATATACAAGTACAAGCACTGACAAAGAATCCCCAGTTTCTTGTACAACATGTAAGAAGGGGTGAGGATATATAAACTTGCATCTCTATAATAGGTAACTAACAATAATTTGATAAAATATTATTTACTTCCTATTGTCAGACCTTCTTTCAAATTAATACAGTGGTGTAACCTATTTTCGTGGATATAAGGATTCAACACCGAATTTCGTCAAAGTTAAAAAAACGAAATTTTTTTTTATGTCTTAGATGTTTCCTCAGATATTCCACAAAATAATTAAAATTGGTTTGTTTCGATTTTATTTATTAATCCTTCACTTTGACCCATATATCATGAGCAACCAACTCGGTAACGGCGGCAGAATGCGTCACCTATTTTCGTGTACAATGTTTGATCTATAAATAAGTCTAGAAAAACATGGATACCAGGTGGTATAATTAACTTCTCTTAGTATTTATCTTTAATATCAATTCATTATAACTAGTGACAATTCCTTGAAAGAACCACGATTTAAAAAAAAAAATAGTGGCTGACAAAATAAGATACGTAGCGTGATTTATTGCTAAAAGTCACTGAAACAACATAAGAAAATGGTCCACTTTGTGTTCCATAGAAATTTTCTGCTGACACAGAATCCGCTAGTTGATCACGTGACTTCATTCGTTGGACTACATTCTAGCAGACGACACTTGGAATTCCGATTACCGCTTGAGATTATAAGGAAATTCGGCCGATAAAAAATGGTGACGTTTGGTAATAACTGAAATCCGCCATTTTGTATTTGTCAAAGTATAGATTAATACATTTTACCTTGCTTGAAACTACTGAATGCGTTCTACTAGCAGATATTGTAGAGAAAACCCATGTTTATCAAAACAAACTAATGCAGAGGTCGCGCAAGGTCGCTCATGTAAATTATTAATCCTTTCCGGAAATCCACGAATAATAGGTTTCCACGAAATTAGGTTACTTGACTGTATACTTATTACACCAACGCAATTGCTTGGCTCCCTACGCAAACATTTAAACCCTTAAGCTGAAATCGTTGTTGTTGTAAAGGCAGAATTTTAATAAATTCGATATTATAGTTTTATATCGGCATCAAACCGACAAGGTATCAATATTAAACTGAAAATGAACAATAACCTCTAATAAATTATTAATGGGAATTCATGATAACGTATATACCTTTGAGGCATTATTGAGTCGGCAATTATTTGCTTTTTACACAAAAATGCTGAACGAAATAGTGTTTTTTGTGGTTATCTTTCAGAGAACCTTTTGACAAGTGAAAACCATCCAATCGGAACCATACAAATAAATGTAACTCGTCCTTTGTCAAAATGTGATTTTAAAAGAATTACTTTTAACGTAACTAGCTCGCAGGACAGGGTCCAGGACAGTGTATTGTTCTGTTTGAATGGCAAAGACGCATCAGTCCATCTTGCTAAGCCACTCGAGTTCTTATGGACCAGAATTTTTTTTATACGGATATTGGATCCTTTCGGCTCTGATAGTTAAATGACAATATTACTATGACTCATGATAGAAGAAGTATTTTTAATCTATTTTTTTACTAAGATGTTAGATGAATTAAAGATGTTTTTGAGAATATAATCGTGCAATCGATTTTTGGGATTTGACACATATCATATACAAAGAAAGTCTGCAACAATAGAAAACTTCATTTTGATTTTTCTTTTCAAAAAATAAAGAGCCGATTGCTTAGAGTGCATTAAAACATAATCCAAGAGGTTGTTGAATCGGGATGAAATAGATCTTTAATACTGTCTGCAAAAATTAATCCTGATTTTAAAGATATACAGAAATTGCTTTTTATAACATGTTTTATCTCCTCGCAATCAAACAAATTGAAATGGGAATCTGCTTGGCTCAGCTTAATGGACTTGGATTATTCTGCTCCAATATCAGCTCGACTTAATCTCGTGCACATGTTTAAAAACACATTTTTACTACTACTCTCTAAAGAAGTTGTGTTTAATGAAGAATATACAAATTTAAGAATTGTAAGTTATAATTTTAAGCACTAATAGCATATAATTGGCAGTAATAAATAATTCAAGACAAATTCAGACCGTTGTTTTTGTTACTTTGAACTTGACAAGATTATTATTAGACAGGAATGATGTTTAGTGGAATACTGACACGCATCTAATACCAGAGATTAGTCGATTTACTTAAATACCTTACACAACCTTTAAACTGCTAGAGATCGGCCTAGTGCCTTACACAACTTTTAAACTGCCAGAGACTGGCCTAGTGCCTTACACAACTTTTAAACTGCCAGAGACTAATCTAGTGCCTTACACAACTTTTAAACTGCCAGAGACCGGCCTAGTTCTTTACACAACTTTTAAACTGCCAGAGACTGGCCTACTACCTTACACAACCTTTAAACTGCTAGAGATCGGCCTAGTGCCTTACACAACTTTTAAACTGCCAGAGACTGGCCTAGTGCCTTACACAACTTTTAAACTGCCAGAGACTAATCTAGTGCCTTACACAACTTTTAAACTGCCAGAGACTGATCTAGCGCCTTACACAACCTTTAAACTGCCAGAGACCGGCCTAGTACCTTACACAACTTTTAAACTGCCAGAGACTGATCTAGTGCCTTACACAATTTTTAAACTGCCAGAGACTGATCTAGTGCCTTACACAACTTTTAAACTGCCAGAGACTGATCTAGTGCCTTACACAACCTTTAAACTGCCAGAGACTGATCTAGTACCTTACACAACTTTTAAACTGCCAGAGACTGATCTAGTGCCTTACACAACCTTTAAACTGCCAGAGACCGGCCTAGTACCTTACACAACTTTTAAACTGCCAGAGACTGATCTAGTGCCTTACACAACTTTTAAACTGCCAGAGACTGATCTAGTGCCTTACACAACCTTTAAACTGCCAGAGACTGATCTAGTACCTTACACAACTTTTAAACTGCCAGAGACTGATCTAGTGCCTTACACAACTTTTAAACTGCCAGAGACTGATCTAGTGCCTTACACAACTTTTAAACTGCCAGAGACTGATCTAGTGCCTTACACAACCTTTAAACTGCCAGAGACTGATCTAGTGCCTTACACAACTTTTAAACTGCCAGAGACTGATCTAGTGCCTTACACAACTTTTAAACTGCCAGAGACTGATCTAGTGCCTTACACAACTTTTAAACTGCCAGAGACTGATCTAGTGCCTTACACAACTTTTAAACTGCCAGAGACTGATCTAGTGCCTTACACAACTTTTAAACTGCCAGAGACTGATCTAGTGCCTTACACAACTTTTAAACTGCCAGAGACTGATCTAGTGCCTTACACAACTTTTAAACTGCCAGAGACTGATCTAGTGCCTTACACAACCTTTAAACTGCCAGAGACTGATCTAGTACCTTACACAACTTTTAAACTGCCAGAGACTGATCTAGTGCCTTACACAACCTTTAAACTGCCAGAGACCGGCCTAGTACCTTACATAACTTTTAAACTGCCAGAGACTGATCTAGTGCCTTACACAACTTTTAAACTGCCAGAGACCGGCCTAGTGCTTTACACAACTTTTAAACTGCCAGAGACTGGCCTACTACCTTACACAACCTTTAAACTGCTAGAGATCGGCCTAGTGCCTTACACAACTTTTAAACTGCCAGAGACTGGCCTAGTGCCTTACACAACTTTTAAACTGCCAGAGACTAATCTAGCGCCTTACACAACTTTAAAACTGCCATAGATTGTCCGTGTGCCTTAAACTTACAGGATTTTTCAAAAAATATGTGTTAAATGTGCCACTGTATTTATCTATGGTTAAAGTCAAACGTCCTTGATAGAACCTGAAAGTAAGAGCGGTTAGTAGCATCCGGAAGAATCGTGTCGATGGCTCGATATAGTAAACCGAGAGCACACATGACTAAAAAATCACAGTTGCCACTTGTTGCTCATGGTAAACATTCAAACATATCTTGCATTGTATATGGCACCTAAGGTGGTCGGTATCTGCCATCAACGATTTGAACGTTGATAATTTGATAGTTGATAATGTTAAAATGTTGTCATTGGATCGATTTAGATGCTAAGAATGAATCGACAGTAGACCTCACTTTAATCGATCCATTCTAGTGATGTTAGTTTGATTTTCATATTGCACAGCCCTCAACGTGCGACGAATTTAATTTGTTTGTTCTTTTGCTGGTTACATATCTCAATAACACGTCTTCGTGCGGCATAATCTATTTTAATGCAAAGAAATATCGGCATTTCATGTAACTTATGACATCTCGAAATGTATCATAGTAAGATGAACATGGCTTTATTATATTTTACTCTGACACTCTTTTCACTTCTTCTAGACTAATAATTTTATTTTAACCATTCTTCAAACTTAAGTGTTTTTTATGAAGTGAAAAGATTCGTCTTTATGACAGTAATCCAACTTATTACACAAGTTAAAAATAAAGGGGAATGTAAAATGACTTGTGATGAAAATTGGATGAGGACTTTCAGATCATTCAAACCAATTTATTTGACATTGACTGGGTTCTTTTGCCTTTCAAACTCGCTTTTATGTGAGGATATAGTCAAGTTTTCATATTTCCAAAAACATACTATGTAGAATCCAATATTTGAAAATATGCAATTTCTTTCCAACAGAGTTCGTAACATCATATAAAGTAAACAATAAAGTAAACACTTGCAGATGGCATGGTAAAACGTGATACTGTTTAATTAACGATATGATAAAATCATTTGAGGGCCGACATTTAGATATAATCAAGCGAACACAGCTTTAATTTTTAATTCTTTCAAAAAGCAATAATAATTAATTATCAAAATAAGTAGTAAATATTGATCAAAAGATCAGTCTTAAAAATATTGATTTATTTAGTATAGGCTAAAAGAATGAAATTTATATTTTTGTTGATATGCAATTAGTCCATCTCATTGATTTCCTATTTTGGATTCTAAGTTAAAGTAGACATACAGAATTTGAAGAGAGAGAGAGAGGCTATTAGGTTGAAACTTTTGGGACAGTGTTGTCCACCAGCAAAATCATCGACAATTTCTAGTAACATGTTACTTCTTTTCTATAGTTCCAAATTTCATCTGATATATTGTAGCCAAGGGCCTGATTTCTCATAAAACATCTCGCTTATTCACCAATCATTTAAAACAGACAAAAACTATCTTCTTTTAGGATAATGGTGAACCATTATCATACATTGTTCAAGTCTCTAGTAAAAACTTTAATTCCCAGCGCCTCTTACCAGTTATGCATGTATGATTAGTTATACTGCTGATTTTGAAGTACTCATTTCCATATGACCTTTATATGAGAAACAGTCGAATATTAATAAGCAGGAATTGCCAAGTGAAATCATTCCTATAGAAAGTTATTCGATTTCTTGGTCATATTCCAAACCAGTGCTACATTGTTAGCATTAAAATATTTATTATTTTCTTTTCTTTTTTAGGATGAGGTTAATCAAGTTTTAACGATCAATGTTTGGTTAGAACAGGTAAATATTTTGATATTTTAGTAGTTTCTGCAATTTATGAAGATTGCTTGTCAGGCGAGGTAATATAGCCTACACCCACTAGCTGCTTTGATTTTGAAGAAAATATTTGGCAGTACAGTAACAATTACCAGTATGAAATATTCAACCTTCAGACATACACTTCTTGAACAATATTACCAAGTTTTGTCGAAATCCGGCAAGAATTGCACCCATTGTCTTAATGAGAACTCATATAAAAAATTTAATTTTTTAAAATTTTTAATGGGTTCACGATTACAAACACTCACAGCAAATTCGTCAAAACCAGTCAAGAATTGTGCTGTTTAGAGTGTTTACGTGCTAAAAATTGAAATCGTTTTCAAGAACGTGCGCCGTCTAAAGTGTTAACTAGCTTACAAGAACGAGGGCAATAATTCATACTTAATATTTTTTCTGATTACAAACACTCACACCAAGTTTTGTCTAAATCCGTCAAGAATTGTTCCTTCTAGAGTGTGTACGGAAGGACTGATCGATCAAGGGACGGACGGACCGATGGACGTGGGTGAAGCCAATATGAGTATATGGATCGACACTCTTTGCCACTGGCAGAGTCCTATTGGTGAGAAATAAATATATTAAAATGATATGAATATAGAGCTCTCAATAAAAACTTTTGTCGAAGTTACCATTGTGTAGTTGAAATAATAACACTACTAGAAAATCTTGCATCTTACCTTGTAACAATATAACATCACATCATATCTCCTTTTCTAAAGTGAGCAGTTTATATAACTCTTAAAGAAAGCAAAAAATAGATTTTATATAAATTCTTAAAGATATATTAACCTTTCCAAATTTTGCAACAAAAACAAAAGAGAAAATGCCAGACAAAAACGAGCTCGTCACTTTTTCAGTTGGGTTAAATATGAAAATCATACAGCTGAACATTTTGGCTGATGAATGCATATTTTCAGTGTGTTTTTCTAAATGTCACTGTCTCTGTGAACTGCTATTAACAAAAGAATATATTATGTTGGTGTTGAAATTTAAATTATATGAACATTGTAAATCATTTCTTAGATACAAGAAAGAGAACAATAAAAGGTTATGACATTTGCATTTTGTCGATGGCATCATATCTCTTTGTCCCTTGAAAAACACTACCATTGACCAATACCCAGAAATAGAAAATAACACACTTTTTCATCCATCAACAGTGACGAAATTTTCTATTGAGCGGATATTTATTTCATTTAGAATTTCTCAATCTTGATATTTGCCTGACAACTGAAGTTAAGTTCCAAATGGGTTAGATCATAACCCCCTGAAGGTTTCGCTCTTGGTTATGATGTTGCATTAGAAACCATTTCCTCAGTTCCAGTAGAATCTGGTAAATACTAATTTGAATTCGAATTTAACAGGAATTTTAGTCATAAAAAATCAAATGACCAATATTGGTTATAAAAGCTTCGAGCAAATGATATTAACAACAATTTTCAATTTCAGTGCGTATGACACAATGGTTTGCAGTCTGTATCAGACCACTGCAAGGCAAAAGATTAAATAAAACTGTTAGTAATTGATCGTTATGAATTCTTCACTGCATCCTTACAAATATTCTTATGAATTCTAACATTCTCTCCACAAGCTTCATTAATAGAGCGAATAATAAACTATCAATAAAATAGATAATACGACCGACTACTTTATGTGGAGGAATTGGATAACATGATTATAGAATATAGCCCGAGTAGAAAAATCATTGCTAGTAAATTATCACAGATCGGGTTAAGTTTTGGTCAATTGTCTTGAAGATATTCCATTAACTTCTGTCAATATGAAATGAGAGTCTTAAATGTACAATGAACAGAAATATGGTTTAACCGTTTTACTGCTGTATAGTCCGTAATTCAGAAAACAACCATTGAAGGTTTTCTGTTTTTCACAGTATACAACAAGAATTTCAATTTTTTTGCGGTTGTCAAATAGATAGGTGAACTCCATCTGAAATCGCACTGAATTTGAAAATGAAATAGGGCTTAAAGTCCTAATTTTATGTTTCTAAATGACTTTATGAAGGCAAAGCGAAGGGGGTGTTATACACACCTTTTCAATTTGGGCACATCCTGTAGCATACAGAGACCCTACCGGAACAACTACTCCCTTTTTCAGACCCGGTGACCACCATGACTAATAAAGACACCAGGTGTAACAATCCGAAAGTTAAATGCCGACGCCCTTGGATATACAGAAATAATTGAAGCATTTTTTAAGTAAGCATGGGAAAGAAACCTTACTTAACACTGCGTGTTATAGCAAATGTACTTGAAAAACTCGACAAAAATGTGTATCTCGTGGCTCGGATTATAAAAGTATAGAGTATAGAATCCGTATGATACCAAGTCTACAAGAACATTTCATGCATTAAGTACCATCTTATAAATTATGGAATGTACTTCCTTGAGGATTATCAATATTGGAAAGAGTCGGACAAACCGACTAAATATTCATTGCAGATCCGACCACAGAAAACAATTTTAGTTTTCACGTTAGTTTTGTTTACTTCTGATATGTATTAAATTACTTTTCATTTAATTCTTTTTTTAAAAAAACTAGTATGACAAAAGAGGAATTTGATATACATTTAATTGCAAAATGGCAAGTAAAGTAAAGTGGTTCCAAATTTTGATTTCTGAATATAATATGTAATATTGAGGACTCATAGCTAATTGTAGTTCAAAAGGTTACAAGGGAAAACAACGTAAAAACATCTAAACAACACATTAGTGTTACTGGTTGATGAATTTAATTACTGATACTCTAAATTGATTTAACTCTTTATTCTGATTCTATTTCGATAACTTCTCAAGCCTTAATCTCAATGACATTTTAATCTCGCCTCCAAATATATGTATAATAGAATTGGCCAGATTCTCTTCACATTTCATCTCGATAAAAAAGTTGAGAAGTTGGATTCAATGAAGACTGTAAACGAAGATCAATAGTTATGTTGAAGAGAAAACGACAGGTTATGTATTGTCTTATGCCTTGTATATCAAAACACTAATCTTTATTTCAATTCTTGGCATTGTTATCTAAAATGTCTGCCTAAGGTCCAGTCTTGTCTTCTTCTTCTCGATGTTACAAGATTCATTATATTACCAAAGTTGATTGTCTCACTTCTCGACGTTTTGATGGACATTGTTCTTGATTTCCCACGCATTATGGTCTGCTTAGCCAAGACAAGCTAGCAAGAATGATAGCCTTTTTATGACACGATGGAAATTGAAGACCATTCTGAGTTGGTTATATAACAATGTAAATCGTTATAAGTAAAAGGAAATTCAATCAGCTATTATGGTAGTAGACAACCAAGTGATTGAGGATGTCAAGTAGTCTGTGAATTTGTATCAACAAACTTTACTACGGCCTACTTCACTCCTCGAAAGTGACGTATTTTCTAGATATGTCACAGTTACAAAAACAACACTGTCAAACAGTCTTTAAAAAAATATGAAGTATAGCCCTCTTTTTCATTGAATTGAACCCAATTTCTTTTCTATAAAGAATTTAGAAGATTTATGAACACAACTGTGACTATAATTGGCATCCAATCTTGATGGAACTTGAAATTTATATGTCAAATGACGAGGTCACAGATTATCTGATGTTAAATTAATAGAGTTATGTCTGTTAAAAAGTATATATTAGTATCAAATATCTTGATTTAAAATTGTGGACATAGTCGAGACCAATGTCTTCTTCCGGGTTTGATGCAACGTCATCATGGTATAACTCTGCTTATTGTTGAGATCAGGACTTTTGGAAATGGTTGTTACCCTGAAGTATTTGAATAACGTTGAGAGACGTGAGATATAACTATTGTTCTTTTCGTCTTGTCATCATGTAGCTGTCATAAAAAGATTGACGATATCTAAGTATTTTTCTTTTAAAAATATATGTATATTGATGAGGTCTGGGACAACTTTGATGATGGCATTATTTCAAGAAACAAATATTTATTTATTGCTGTAAATTAGAGGGAACTCGTTAAACTCAAAGAAATAGAGGCAGTTTGATTATACTAAACTTTATACGCATATAATATATATATATATTGCTTCCAGTAGATACAATTTCAAATGTTCGTCATACATATTTTGAAACAAATTGTCAGTTTCATCAAATGATGTTTTTTGGTATAGCAAACGATTTGACCACCATTCAACACTCGCCATCTGAAATAATCTTATCTTTGCATTAAATAAATAAGTATTTTCTATATATGTATTATGTAACCTATTTCTAAATATTTTTAAACAAAAAGCAAAGAACACATTTGTGTTCATTTTTTAGTTCAGTGTAAGTTAAATTAGAACATTTATATTGAAACAAAATGTTCTGGTCTGGTGAAAAAGTACATAAAAGTTCACAACATCCTTTGAAATTTTACATTGTATTGTAAAAAACACACATTGTCACGTGAATATGTTACCTTATGTATGACAGGATGTCTATTTTAAACAAAGTGCCAATTTCAACATCTTCACGGGAAATTGGAATTTATACAAATAACACCAATTGTTATAATGTGAAAAGATTTCAGTGAGTCCTTATTTGAAATCTGACAGCAGAAAGCAATAATCTAATCAGACAGTTAAAGTCTGTGGTCAACAAGAAACCATCAATAAATATAATAAATCTATATGGTTAAGTAGGTCTGGAGTATCATCAAGTCTATAGAATAGTCATATTACATTTCTTATTATGTCTACACATTATTTACCTTCCACTCTAATATTTATATGTATCTAGAAATGTCGTGTAGAATTGGTATTTTCTTGTCGCCCTGTGTCTACTCTATGATCCAGCGAAGTATCCAGGAAATGCCAGTATAGTCCGTATCCTAATTTCCAATTAAAATGCTAAGCTATAGTGTTATTATAAGTAAACTTTTAAATACTATTAGATTTACACTAACAGAATAGAATAGTCTAAATAACATTGTAAAACAATAAACATGTACGTATTATCAAAGTCAAGTCATAGTCAAAATGTCTTTTATTCTGAGTTATGACATGTTACCACTGATCAAAATATGATGTACCGTTGCCTTGATAAATTCAGGGATTACCGAAGACAAAATGATTTAACTCAGACTAGGTTAGTGGTTTATGGTACTATTTAAAATCTAACAGCTTCTAGGTTCATGTTCTATTTGAACTTACAGTGATAAATTGGGATAATTTGAAGTGAACAAGTCATAACACTGTCGAAGTTTGATAAATCAAAACAATTTTAGATGTCTGATGAGAGAGAGGAATTCCAGAATTGGCAAGATTCCGGTCTTTTTCTGATATTCTGTATGGATTCCAATAATTTGATTTGTCTTTTCGGCTAATTTTCAAACTTTTGAACAGTGGTGTAGATAAAGACTGGTGTAGAAATACTTTGGATAAGATTATAATGTAGAAATTTGGCGAGTGTTTGAAGGTATTTAAAATGATAACACTAAGACAGTATTATCGAGAAAAACCGTTGAACATGTTCGATTCCTCGTTCAAATTAAAATTGTACTGATTACTTCTTCCTTTTTTCATTATAAAACGAGAATTTGTGATGTTGTTTGCCCCAAGGTTACAACTTATCAAGATAGTGAGTGAATACAAGAACATCGTCTGGATAATTTACAACCATCATTCCATTAAATCATTATCGACTAGTCGATGGACCATAGATAGTAAAATAAATAACTAATATTATTTGTCTTATATAGCCTGTTAAAATTTCAACAAACGACTTTATAAAAATATCACATGTAATAATATATTGAATGTTACTTAAACAATCGTCTGATAGTAACTGATTACGACATGCAATACTTGTTAATAAACATAGCCATTTCTACTCCTGTAGATTTAAAACAATCGTCAGAGAGAAATGAAAATTATCTCATTTTGGAAAGCAAATGTTGAAGCGACTGTGGACAAATTGTTCCGTATTGTTAAACATGAGTACCAATATGAATGTTGAACATCCAGATAAGTTTCATGTAAATCAGGTAAAAGTTTAATGGAATGAATGCATCTATAATAATATAGAAAAGTGTATTATATTTATAAAACTATTAATTATATGAAATAATATATTATAGGAATGGCAGGATGAAAGATTATTGTGGAATCCAGAAGATTATAATGGTTTAAATGTGTTACGTATTCCTTGTGAGAAAATTTGGTTACCGGATATTGTGCTTTATAACAGGTAGGATAGCGCTATCTTTCTCCTCGGAAAGCATGCCATTTTTGCCTTGAATGGTTCATGATAGCTATTGGCATGTGCCTCGCAATTTTAAGATCTTTTAAGCTTTAGCCTATAACATAGTGTCTCCCATTTTTGATAAAGCTCAATCTTGTTTGGACTTTGTTACCACGTGTTCTTTATTTCAGTGCTGATGATTTTACAACGGGTTATATGAAAAGCAAAGCTATGGTGTCGTATGATGGTAATGTGTTTTGGGCACCACCAGCGAAATTCAGGAGTTCATGTAAAATAGATATTACATACTTTCCTTTTGACGATCAGCGGTGTGAATTAAAATTCGGATCGTGGACATACGATGGATTTCAGGTAGACATTGTGAATCGATCTGATCGTGTTGATTTAGCGAATTATGTATATAGTGGTGAATGGGAACTTATTGATGTGAAAGTGGTACGCCATGAAGTGTACTATGCCTGTTGTAAAGAACCATACCCTGATGTGCGATTTACTATCATTATCCGTAGAAAAACTTTATATTACTTGTTTAATATTATTTTTCCGTGTTTGTGGTTAACTATTTTAAGTTTGTTGGGGTTTTGGTTACCACCAGATTCGGGTGAAAAAATAACTCTCGGTATAACTGTGTTATTAGCCTTTTCAGTGTTTATGTTATTAATAGCTGAAAGTATGCCGGCAACTTCAGAATTTGTTCCTCTGATAGGTACGTATAATTTTCAGTTCACTTCATCGCCGGAGCTTTTTCGAAGACTGGAATTAGTCAATATCTTAGCAAATAAACCCGTTTGCATACTATGGAAGGCATGCCTTAAAATTTGCAATATTGTATAAACCATGATGAGATTGATGGCCATTTGATTGAAACTTAGTTTGTCCTTGTATTGAAACTAGACTAAACGATAACTGTCAGTAACGGATGCTTAAGCTAATGACGTTATGAAATATCAGTTGTGACAATCTGTAATTGAAGTCACATGTGAATATTAAGGAATAAATCAAATCAAAGATAACGAGTTCACTGCCACATTTACAGATATAATTGCATAAGGTTAGTCTGTCTATTCATAGGTGTTTGATCTATTTGTAAATACAAACATTATATCAAGAGATTGTATAATTTTCTCATTACGTCGTGGTAACTCATTACTTAAGTCAGATACAATACCGCAATATTACAACCTAAAATTCCTAACCCAAGCAATAATCGGTGGAAATATTTGATTTCCGATAAGGCATTTCATAAGATGCAAACTAAGAAATTTAAAGAGAATTAAAGCAGTAAATTTGCGAAACTATCAATTTGACTGTCGACAGACTCTCACTTTGATTGATATTCAGCAGGAAGAAAGTGACATAAACTAAGTTTTGAATTCCAATTGAAATCTTCTCATTACGACGTTTTTATTCAGCATGCTGGGCACTAACGGATTCTCAATTTAAATTGAAAATCGATATACACCATGAAAGGTATTTATTTAAACGTCTACCAGACGAAAGTTTTTTGGTGGGTGAATTCAAATTGTTGATAAAGAATGACGTGTAACTGCTGGAGGCAGACGATTCGTTAAGCACTTTTAATCTCTCAATCTGCCACTCGTACACTAACCTATACAGAGGGACACAGAGATTTCTAGATAATGTGTAAATAAAAGGATGAGGGCTAAAAGGCTGATCTCTTGTATTAATGTTGTGATTGGCTATATTGATCGTATCAAGGACAGGATTTATACTAATAATATCTGAAATGAAAGTTAAAACAAGTTACAACTGAACGAGATTGTCAGAGTTTAATATTACCAATATCACATTAATCACACCTGGAAACTAATTACAGCAGTTAGTCAGGGTGTTTTGACATTAGTTGTCATTGGCGAAATGACGATGAGGGTTAGCAAAAACTAAAGTCACCTTTACAAAATATGGGCTCCTGAAATCCGGTTGTCAAAGGGAAAGGTGTCTTGTGAATTATGATCATGGACAATATCAGTTGCTGACATAAAGCTCTATTAGATCATGCTTATAACTATATAGATATGCAATAGTGGTTAACTTTATATTTCTAAGGCGTCAAAAGATGTTTTATTCTATCCTTCGTATTGCCGGAATGTGCTTACGGTAGTAACGTCGTGATCTGACCTTTTCTCTTTCGAATGGTAGGAACTTAGACAATGAACAAAAGATCATAGTAAGGCAAGTAGAAGCTATGCGACCTTGAGACTCGTGAAAAGACCAGACGAACTGTTTTGAAGTTAATATTCTTGAGTTAAGCATATTGCTTTTCATGCAATTTTATTTCTAATTTCAGGCATATATTTAACAGTTACTATGGCAATGACCTCTATGTCAATTATATTAACAGTTTTTGTGCTACAATTACATCATGTGGGACCACATCAAAAACCTGTTCCAAGATGGATGAAATCCCTCGTGTTTAACATTTTAGCCAGATTTGTATGCATGCGTTCAGTTGCTGACAGTACAATGTCTATGACGCGCACAATTAAAAGTAATGATATGTGTTTATCAACGTATATGGAAAATATAGAGACCGGAAACTGTAATGGCGGAAGGCCACAAAAT
The DNA here is from genome assembly GCF_000327385.1 of Lottia gigantea. Lineage (NCBI taxonomy): Eukaryota > Metazoa > Mollusca > Gastropoda > Lottiidae > Lottia > Lottia gigantea. Next base: position 5,597,275 of record NW_008706746.1, read on the forward strand.
GGAATGGTGTTATCACGTGATAGGACACATGAACGGAAGGACGACCACTGTGATAAAGTGACTAATCACTTGAGAGTATTAGTTGGTCGACAAGATTCAGAAGATGAACATCAAGATATTGTACAGGAATGGCAGTTTGTGGCTCATGTAATGGACCGACTACTGTTCTGGATATTTTTATTCGTGGCTTTTGTGTCTTCCATAGTTATTTTAGTTATAAAACCATTAATGAAGCCCGATCTTTAAATTATTTCTATATTTTCTGTATTTATTGTATATAATAATTCAAACTTATTCTTCCACTTTTTATGATTATTGTTATTTTATGTACATAGAATGAAATCGTCTTAAAAGAACTGTTGTTGAAACAATCGTTTGTTATTATATTCCTATTGATAATTTACACAACTTTAAAGTTTTTTGAGAAGCCAATCGACAATCAAAAGATTATTGGATATTGCACGTTTTTTTTTAGTTAAAATTACTCAATTTGCATTGGTCAACTCGTGATAAATTCCTGGCTAATGTAAATGGATGGCCCAATGAGAAAATATCACATATAATGAATGGCTATTTCAAATGCCCGTTTGTTACCTCGGTCCACGTTAATTAACTGTTACAAACGTATTTAACACTATTTCACAATTACAAGTATTATAGTAAACCATACTGAATATTCAAAAAGCTGTCCGTGACACACATTCAAGATTTAAAACTCTTTTGTAACTGGACTTTATTCGCACTTTACGGGAAATGTTTTTTAGTTTTTATGTTTTTGTCGCTTGTCAGGATGTGAAGATGCAAGATAATAAAAATTCCTTACAAGCAAGAAACAGAAACAGATATAAGTATCTATAAAGGAGTTCTCCATAAAGACCATAAAATTTCCTACATGACATATGAAGTTTGTGGGTCAAGTAACCTTGTTTCAGCAATTTCAAAGTTAATATTCATATCAAACAAAAAAAGATAATTTTAGTGATCAAATCTTTTTTCGGTAACAATCATGAACTATTTTCAACACTGCACATGAAAGAATGTAAAACTGTCCTGTCAATGAAATGCCTCATAGCGGATATCAGTGTTCCATGATGGGCATAATAACAACCCAGCGTGATAATCACATTAATAGGGGTTGGTGATATGTCAATAAACAAATAATTCAACAAACAGAGCAGTGAATATATATAATATATTAATAATTACATACGATTTTTAAGTTCTAAATTCGGAATGAGGAAGTGAAAAGCACCTACTTTCTCTAATGACAACTGACGTTACTTTATGGTTCTTGACCCCCTGGGCAAGAAAGTGTAGAAACGCCACTGATAAGCACTGGTCGAGAAAAGTATGGCATAATTTCTGAAAGGTTGCCAAGCCATGTTAGCGTCTCTTTTAGTACCGTTTAAATCTAGTGATAAGTTTAAGTACTAATATATATGTGATTTTGTTCCAACCAAGAATCGATACTATTTTCAATGACAACTGGATTGTAATTTATTTATGTAAATTTTTATTGTACAAATGTCGAGTAATAGAAATACACGCTCTGTTATTAATTTATTTCAAATTTTCTAATAATTCAAATATATTCTGCTCATACAAAGTAAATTTGGATTGAAATACTCAGAAAAAAATACACAAATAGAACACTCTCTAATAATTCCGATAGAAAAGTGAATTAAATTTTATAGCTAAGAGAAGAAATATTTATGGAGGATACCATCTGAAATCTTGCATGACAACTATACACCCCACTCACTCCTAAAAAGGAACAAAAAAAGTTATCTCCCTTTTTATGCATACATCACTGGTAAAAGCAATCTGTAAGAAATGAGTGCCCCTCGGATCATCTAATAACGACACAATCTAAATGGCGTCAAAATCAATGTGACGTTTTTGCCACATATTGCGTTATCGGTGGGGCATATCCCATCTTGCTAAATAAGACATATAACACTCTTAATATTGTATAGCAAGTGATAAATCACCTTTGAAAAACTGAATTGATGGACATTGGTATGGCTACCATGTGCTAATGTATATGAACGCTTTCTTCAAAACCTGTAAGCATCCATGGTGTCTTGTGTACTTTTTGATATAACAATTCGTTATTACTGTTCGAGTAGTTCACTTTAAATTTCACTTTTAAAACGGTTTTAAATATCTTAAATAATGTAGATAAGTTATAGATAATATACCGAATGGGAACACAAGCATATGTTCACCAAATATTCTAGATCGATGACAACATTAAACATGGGTAACTGGATGTACATAACCTCATTGGTTTTTATTTCAATGGCTTTCTGGTGAGATTTATTATTGTTGTCTTATTATTGAGTATTATATACTTCATCAAAGTTGTGGACACTTTTCCAACAGTATTGAAACTGTAGAGAAACAAACAGGTCACTTTTGAAAAGCGAGCACTGTACCACGGGGTACAAGTGGTTGCCTCACGATACATTTTCAGTATATCAAGGGCAGTCACCTATCCGTGTCAAATCATACCAAAAATCTAATTTGTGCAAGATGTTGTTGATTTAAACAAACACATAATTATTATTTAATAAAATTCTGACATAAATTGTCACTTCTAATCTTAACTAAGATCTCATCATTATAAATGATCATACCAAATTTCATTTAAATCGGATGAAAACTGTACTCTCTGTTGTGTTCACAAACAAATTTTGACGCGTTTTTCATAAATCAAGGGCAATAACTTAAAAACCATTCATCGAAAGATAGCCAAATTCGAACTTGTCCAAGATCTCGTGAATATAAATGATCACACCAAGTTTCATTAAGATCAAATAATAACTGTTTCCTCTATTGCGTTCACAAGCCAATAGAGGATGGACGGACCGACGGACGGGCGGACAAGGGTGACGACAATATACAACCACATTATAATGTTGGCGTATAAAAATGAGTTATCCCCTGCTATTTGCAGATAAATCTATTTGACATGGTTTGTTATGCTATCGATTGTTTGGCACAAACTTAAAATTGTTAAGTATTCTTTGTTTTAAATGGGCTGAAACCAGGGAGTGGCCCATTTTCGTTAAAATTTTAATGTGTTCGTCATTTATTATCAGATTTTGTTTTTTGATTTTGGAGTCTGTCAAAACCTTATGACATTTTGCAACTTTGGACGACTATACCAGATTCTCTAATAAACACAGGGTCTTGATTGTTTCAGATTATTAATGGCCTTAAAATTATCTTTGTAATACCAATGTGGTTTACATTGTTAGAATGCATCCGTAATTTTCTCTTTAACGATATGTGACATAGATGGTTTGCTATAAAAATTAAAATCATTAAATTTGGACAAATTAAAAAAAAAGAACTGAAAATATTGTTTTATTTCATAAAATCCTAACTTGACAAAATGATTGACAGCGTGTTATACAACTTTGATAACGAATTTGATGGTTCGAACATTCACACCTTGATGTCAAATCAGTTACCTGGAGAACAGATTAATCTGATTAGTAACCCTTATAAAAATTTATTTATTTTTTTCGAAAAAGTTTTACTTTCAAATTTGAAACATACCTCCATTTAGAGCACTGAATTTGCAAGTTATTTATCCGTTGGAATTTTTTTAATATCTTAATTAGAACTCAAAACTACAAATGTCTAATACATAATACAGGTATGCTGCACTTTGGAGATATTTTAATCATTAGGGGTAGAGCTTACAGTAAATAACGGAACACAATTCAATGGTATACTACTCCTTAGTTTTATTACACACGACGTTTCAACAATCTACATTGTCATCTTCAGGTGAAGTGAGGAAATATGGGTAGGTAGGTAGATGACAAGTTAACGTTCGCTTCCAGCGGATGCTGATATCGCAAACTCGGTAGTTGTTGATAGTCGTAGTAGTTGGTAGTTGGATTGGTTCAAATTGGATGATTCTGTGTTGTTGGTTTGGTTGCTGATTCTTCGTTAGATCTGGTCGGGTCGAATGACATGGCGGTGAAACTCGGCCCTGGATGGTGTAGCGTGAGTTACTCGATCTCCTTCATTCTTCCAAACTCGTTCTGATCATGGTATTTTTTGTTGATTGGTAGCCGAATGGTAGGAAATATGGTACAAGAAGTTATATATATACACACAAAAAAAAAACAAAAAAAAATATAACAATAGCAACAACTAATTAGGGATTAGGAGTGGCAGTAAACGATAGAGATATTTTCTATTTAAGAAGAAAGGATTATCAAATCTTTTAGAGTTCTTAGTTTGTTTGCTATATATTACAGTGGATCAAGTACACTTTCTTTCAACTAAATTTGAAATTGATTTAGTTAAAGTGTAGATATGCAATATGTAAATAAGCATCTGCTTTTCGTTTTTTTTTTATCTTGATCAGTAGCTTTAACTGGAAAGACCGAATTGTGCAAGCCAGTTGCACTAACGGGAAAAATATTAGTTCAAATGGGTATTAGCATTCATGAGAATGAGCACAAACATATAGACAATATTATTGGCTATAAACTTAAATTGCCAATACTTGGTATTGCAATAATTACAATGAAGTTTTTATTGCGTTAATAATTCAAGGCTTTTTGCCAAATTTAAGAGTTTTAATTTCTTGTTCACAAATGGTAGGCTGCTTTCAATGTCATAAAATCATTTCTTTAACATTTCCCTCGGGTGATTGTGTGTGATCATGAAATTGGTGTCACTTACACAGAGCTAGCAGCTATTATAATTACGCCAGCATTGAAAATAGAAGTTTCATTTTTGGGGATTTTTAGGCCAATACAAATACGCCATGCAAAAGTAATTTTTTTCAGGACAGTAAAAATCCGAAAATATTTTCTATTCATTGTCAGTATCCAACATTTGAAGCGAGTGCTAGCGAGCCTGCTTGTTACCCGTCCTGATAAGTTCCAATATTCTTAAATTACCTTTATATGACAATATGATTAAGTTAGTTTCACAATATGGTGTCAAGACAAGAGCAAAAAACATTCATTTTGTAGAATGAATCCATCGATTCGGAATATAATTAGTGATTTTTTCCCCATCACATTCTAATAAATAATTTCAGGCCCTCAACTTTAGCGGCAACTAAACCATATGAAGATTTATTTTATCAATCAGACGTTAGCAATGATACCTTTCTATCGAGAACAGAATGTCGTAATCTATGGGCAATATTTGATGCAGATAGTAAGTTGAATTTTAAGGTTTTCAAGTATGATCATAATATTGCCAATTTTGGTGGACACATTTAATAGTCAGTTTAGACTTCCAGTTCGTTCATTATATGTGTGATTTTTCTAATATCCTGACGTCACTTGTACTAAATGACAATATTTTACAGTCTAAATTGCCAGAGAACCGGACACCATTCTTATTCTGTAAAGTCAAACGGATGGATGGCATTTTATCTCTGAAACATGCCGATTGTTATCTTTGCAGAAAATAACTATATTTCCAAAATAGAATTTGAACTAAAATGGACGTTCTTAGATTTAGACCACAAGGAACATGCACCAATTTTCTTCGAGGAACTGGACAAAAATTTTAATAAAGAAATTGACTCAGCCGAAGTTCAACAAATTTGCTTCTTCTTTGATGACGATGGTAAGCTATATATCAAACCTTATTTTCTGCTTGATGTAACTCGGCGTCTATTTAGCTGAAGTATTAACTTAAAAGAAACAGAAATCAACGTTGCAGAGTGCCACTAGGTAGAGCCCCTACATGCCAAATACTAGAACTTATTCAACAAACACTATTTTTAGATAGAGATATAAATGACAGTTGAAACATTCAATCTGGATGCATTTAATTTTAAATTATCCTGGAAAGTTCAGTGCTTTTGGTAATGCAATTAGAAAAGAACTTCTTGTAGACTTGACATGCTGCATAAATAAGACCAAGAGAAAGGGGAAGGGCTAAATGTAGAGCCTTATCACAACTGAGCAAGCTATTAAGACAAATACACTACACTATTTATTAACTATCCTTCCTTTTGATCAAAATTGAAATATAAAGGGTACTTGCTCTGCAGCATTTAATGTACCTCACGATATTTTACATGTATTATATTAATAACTATTTATTATATTATAGGTGATGGATTTATCTCCAAATTTGAATATGATTATAACTGGAAGGCGTTTTTCTCTGCTTAAATATGAAATGTACTATTCTTCAATAAAGGTTACTATTAATAAATCCAGCAGTAATGATCCATGCCCATATACATCACCTCCTCATTAAATAACTCATTGGTCCAATGAAGGTTCTAAATGCATATACAGAAGTTCTTTAAGAAACCATGTACATGTCGGCAGATACTTAGATTACAAATAAAGGGAAAGTACTCTTGAGTTTCGTATTATCTCAGATTTTACAACCTTTAAACTTTTAACTAATTAAGAATAAGCTTTGGAATTGACCAACAAATTTAGTTTATTTCGTCATATAATCGGTGCATTTTACCATTATCTGAGGTTGCAAGGACACATATCCAATGGATGGGGGGTCACTATAGTAAATAGTTAAACATTGTAGCATATTACAGGAACGATGAGAATGAAATGAACAACTTAAGAGGCATATTTTAATTTTCTTTATCAGATATTATCTTAACATCATTACTTTTCACAGTGACGACTTGTACATCTGAAATAGTCCATCATAAAGGTTAAATTCGACGCATTTTATGGAATCGGTGCACAAGCAGGCGAGAGACTTAAATATCGGTATAAATACAACTTTGACTTCCGCTTTTTAAGATCCGACATAAAACTGTTAGATATTTTAGGCCTGATTCTAACATAGGCTATCTTATTTATAAAATCAGGCCTTCCAACATCATGCACTAGAATATAATAAAGGCGTAAAATAAATAGTTTCTTCATGTAAAGGGAGACAACCATGTCCGTTACAAAATGAAAACATATCACATACCTGTTGCTCTTTTTCTTCGTGATGCAACCAGTGCACATGAATTCTAAAAAGTTAAAACTTTAAGAATTTTCATATATTATACATACACATCATTTTCAATCAGGCTGAACTTAGGAAAGTCTTATGCGTTTTGGTTTCTGCAATCGGCATCATTAGACCAAAAATGCGAAATAAAGATTGTTGATGATCTCGCAAGTAGATTCCTAATAAGACTTCCTCTGTCATATCATTGCCTTTAGCAATAGCACGTTTCCGTACTTACCCCATTACACTCTTCATCGCATGCAGTCACGTTACAGTGAAATTGTATGGTTGTATAGAAATCCATTTGAAACATTTCAAAGAAAGGACTGATTGCTACTGCTCCTGTCGTCACAAATCCTCTATCATTCTTTATTATACGACCATCTCCGCATCTGAAGAGAACACAACAAAAACAAATATTCATGGGATAAAATCAGAAATAGTATATCTATATATATATAGTGTATCTTTACTTCGGCTTATTTACATATTTTGTATACTTTTCAGATTATAAATATCTAAAGTTTGACAATATTATGAAACATTTTCAAAAAACATACCCAGCTCTGATAATGGAGTAACCGATACTTGAATCACTGCTAGGTTTAGCTTCACATCCAATCACATGTAACCCCGCGGCTGTAACAGAGCAAGATACAAATCAGGTTCCGTCATATAACATCATTTTACACTAGTGATCCAAGCCACTATCTGTATTAAACCAGAACAAAACAACCCAAAACGCACGAGTCAAATTTCAATAAAGTAAAATGTCTTCAACTTACTTTACTTTTTTTTATGATTTGGCTAATTCCTGCCATATATTATCCGTGCCCACATAAATGGTAAGGGCTCATTTCCGGTTTACATTCAATTTTTGAAGAAGAAGTAATCTATGATGACGAGAAAATTTAGAAACTGAAATGTTTTAATTCTATATTGTCTTATGGGTTTGTGATAAGAAACTGCACACTCAAAATAAGTGAATCTGGTCAAGAATGAATCTTTACCATTTGTAGCAGTTGCCTTTAAAGCGACCTTTCTGCCCTGTGGAATAGCACCAACATAAGGTTCTCTTAAAACATTGATAACTTCTAAATCAAACTCTCCATCTGCTAGTTTATTACCAGTATTTACCATAATTTGTTTAGGCGCCATGTCACTAGAGAAAGAAATAGAGATCTAGTGTATAATATATTGTTCTTAATATATTGTTCTTAACTTTGACAAATAGACTTGGCTGTCGTGATAGTGATACTTTTTTAAAATGCATTCAAGTATCTCAAGTCCTAAAATCAAACTTAATATTTCAATAATATCGTCATCTTGAGTGCAATTTTGCCAGGTCAAAAGAACTCGTATGCTCTTTATTATTATTGAAGTGGAAAAGCCGGTTTTTTCTCATCTGGTTTTGTAATGCCATTCTATGTAACCTGCATCACTGGCAAGGGGGACTCGGGTTGAAAACTTTGTAGTTATTATGCTGCCATATACCTGGATTGACACTAAGGTTATCGAGCAAGCGAATGCATGGAATGCATTTATGGTAATATTATTGAACTTATGAACACCAGGAAGTACTAAATAATTCTTAACATGTTTTCATGGTTGTTATATTTCTATTTAACAAGAATACCAAACATCATAATATCCATACATTGGATTAACAATAGCAAGCACACTTCATTAATTCAATTAACATGTATAACTTTCAGACAAGCATATTAAAGCATTGTAATGGTCATATCATTATGAAGCTTTAATTACTAAAGATAATATAGTTAACCGTATACCCCATGAGATGTGAATTCTATGTATTTAGAATAACAAGTTATAATGTTCGACTTGTAAAACCCAATTCAATACTCATAGGCTTACCTTTTCCTTAGGTCCGTTTCCTCGGTTTGTTCTGTACCATAATCACCAAAAACACACGTTACCACTTTCTTTTCTTTATGTGTGTGTACATGACTATTGTCTTCACCCCACGGAACGATAATTTTTATTGCGTATATGTCTACGTTGTTTCGTTTCTGTCAAAAAAGTATTTACAAATTGGATACCGACAGTTGCGAGAGTCGGTTTGTTGTACGTTTATCTTGATTCAGCAAAATATTACGATGAACACTTTCAAACCCTTAAAAATTATGTTTGACCAAAAACAATGTGGCAATCTAAAGGAAAAAGATGTATTTGTATACAACCAAAGAAAGGTGCGAAGAGGGGTTGTAAATATGACACAACACCACACTTACATAGAATTGACAAATGCTGGTGTTGGTTGTAACTGTAAAAGTACCGCGTAGTTTATAGTGAACATCATCATCAGTAGTGAAGGACACTGGGACCTCTGAGTTTACACACCACGCTGAAGGCGATATATTCAGATCTGATATCACAGTTATAACTGGTGCATTATCATTTAGTGAAGAACAGTCAGCTGTTACTGTAAGAAAAATAAATTTTCGTCCTTTTATAGAGTTGTCATGATCAAAAACTTGTATAACAGAGGATGAATATTTCACATTTAAAATCCATTACTGATCCATAAAGAATTTCTCTTAAATAATTTCAAATGGCAAAGTCTTATTTAATAAACCCAACTCGAAGAAATTTCAATGGTTCAAATTTTGGTGTCGTGCTTTAACATTACAAATAATGGGCATTAATCTGGTTTCAACATATGAATCGTTTCTATTGTCATTCCTATTCTTATGAAAACGCAATTTGGCTTATAGACTTACTTTGCAATACGGAATTTTCTGGAAATGATTGTGCTACTGTTACCATCTACAATACAAAATGACAAATAAACAAACCAAGTACTGACGAAATCTGTAACAACATATTGACAAAATATGGGTAGCAGCTAATGAACTTTTCACATGAGGAAGTATTTCAATGATAAGTGAGTAAGTATTTCATAATGAAAAGTGGTATCAGTGGAATAAGCATACCCCTCCTTAATTTGATTAACACATCATAGTGGTCAAGGAGTAGGTAACATCTTATTCGTGATGCTTGATGACCTACCTGAATCAGGATGGCTAATACCAGATGATGTGACCATTGTTGTTTTACTTGCTGAAAATATGGATATGTATATCAGACCACACAGAAAATTTGTGAGATATTGACAGTCTTACACTGGATTGGTCCATGCATTGAAAAAAGTAATCTGCCAAAAGATTCTGGGTTCTTTTTAGTTTCAGTTTCTGGAGAAGGGTGTGTTTTTTTTTTCTTTCTCCAAAATCTTCAAACATCTACATCATAAAAATACTGTGAAGAAATTCATAGTCTGGGATGAATTCGACTGCATCTGAGTCAAGAATATTTGTCTTAAACTATCATGTACCGTGGCCCATTGGGGACATTTGCAATTTTTTTATTTTTCGACGTTTCTCAGTGGTTTGAGAGCAGAAGAACTGCAGAAAACAGGAATTGAAATTGTGAAAATTCGAGAAACCGACAAAAAATAGAAGGAATGGAGGGAAATAGAGAAACTTTAATTAGAAAGATGACACAAAATACATAAAAATCACAAAAATTCATAAAAACAATAATTAATCAAAATCGTAAAAATAGTTAAAACATGAAAAATTAAATTTTCCAAAATATTATGAAAAACACAAAAAATTCAAAGTGAAATCGCAAAAAATATTTTCCACCGCGGTTGAAATTATTTACCACCGCGGTTGAAATAATTTCAACCGCGGTTATTAATTTCAACCGTGGTGGTAATACATTTCAACATTTTTTCAACATTTTTTGGAAAAAATTAATTTTTCATGTTTTCACTATTTTTACGATTTTGTGTACTCATTCTGTGCCCTATCATTCTCAATGGATCTTTTTATACGCCCACACATTAATGTGGAGCGTATATAGTCGTCGCCCCTGTCTGTCTGTCTGTCTGTTCACAATTGTTTGTTGACACGATAGAGAGCTGGGTTCTTGATGGATGCAACTTGGTGTGGGATGAAGCCTATTGAAAATCAAACGAATCGAAAAATATTTACTATGAGTTATTGCCCTTGTTCTTGAATTGTTTGTGGGCATGTAAGAGAGCTGGTTTTCTTGATGGATTTCCACGAAACTTGGTGTGAGTGTTTATAATCACTCAAGGATGAACCTTTTTGAAAATCAGACCAAGCGAAAAAAAATTACTATGAGTTATTGCCCTTGTTCTTGAATTGTTTGTGGACACGATAGAGAGCTGGTTTCTGGATGGATTTGGACGAAACTTGGTGTGAGTGTTTGTAATCACTTCAGGATGAACCCTATTGAAAATCAGACCAATCGAAAAATATTTATTATGAGTTATTGCCCTTGCTCTTGAATTCATTGTGGACACGATAGAGAGCTGGTTTCTTGATGGATTTTGACGAAACTTGGTGTGAGTGTTTGTAACCATGCAAGGATGAACCCAATTGAAAATCAGACAAATCGGAAAATATTTGATATGAGTTATTGCCCTTGTTCTTCAGAACCCGTTCAATTTTTAGTTTGTAAACACTCTGGAAGGCACAATTCTTGATGGATTTTTATGAAACTTGGTGAAATTGTTTATTATCACCCAAGGTTGAATCCTGTCCAAAATTAGAATAATCGAAAATTATTTTATATGAGTTATTGCCCTTTTTCTTGAGATTGCGTTTAATTTTTAGTTTGTAAACACTCTAGGAGGCACAATTCTTGATGGATTTTGATGACACTTGGTGAAATTGTTTAATATCATCCAATGATGAACCCTATCCAAAATGAAAACAATCAAACATTATTTTATATGAATTGATGCCCTTGTTTTTGAAAACGCGTTCAATTTTTAACTTGTAGTTGTAAACACTCAAAAATCGTTCAATTTTGTAAACATTCTTGATGGCACGGTTTTCGACAGATGTTTCATTTACTGATAGTTCTTGTCGACCTCCCGGACGACTTGGCTGCCATTACAAAAGTGGGCGTATTACGTTGGGGCATCGCTATTTTTAAATTTTGGTATGTATTTAAATGTCAACATAGAGTGCGTACTACGAAAGCCTATTAGGGCCAAATTCATTGATAATATTTTTTATTTTAAAGTTGTAATTACAAGTTGTAAAGGTGTAATTACAAGTTGTAAAGGTGTAATAACAAGTTGTAAAGGTGTAATAACAAGTTTCTAAAGGTGTAATTACAAGTTTGTAAAGTTGTAATAACAAGTTTATAAAGTTGTAATTACAAGCTTATAAAGGTGTAATTACAAGTTTCTAAAGGTGTAATTACAAGTTGTAAAGGTGTAATTACTAGTTTGTACAGTTGTAATTATGGAGTGTAGTGACAGAGTGTGTAGATACACGGAGTGTAGTGACAGTGTGGGTAGATACATGGTTTGTAGTGACAGAGAGTAGAGAGTGGGTGTATTTGTAGTTACAAAAGGTGTAGTGACAGAGTCAAGTTACAGAGATTGTAGTACATGTAACAGAGTGTGTAGTGAGAGATTGTGCAGTGACAGAGTGTAGTGAGAGTGTAGTTAGATAGTGTTGTGGCAGAGACTGTAGAGACACGGAGAGTAGTGACAGAGTGTAGATGCAGTGGCAGAATGTGTAGTAACAGAAAGTGTAGTGGCAGAGAGTGTAGTGCCAGCGAGTGTAGTGACATGGAGTATAGTAATAGGGTGTATAGCGACGGATAGTGTAGTAAGATAGTATTGTGGCAAAGAGTGTATAGTGACAGGGGGGTAGTAACAGATAACACCTTTATAAACTTGTAATTACAACTTTACAAACTTGTAATTACATCTTTACAACTTGTAATTACACCTTTAGAAACTTGTTATTACACCTTTACAACTTGTTATTACACCTTTACAACTTGTAATTACACCTTTACAACTTGTAATTACACCTTTACAACTTGTAATTACATCTTTAAAAACTTGTAATTACAACTTTATAAACTTGTAATTACAACTTTACTTTACTTTAGTAATTTTTTTTCGCTTGGTCTGATTTTCAAAAGGGTTCATCCTTGAGTGATTACAAAGACCCACACCAAGTTGCATCCATCAAGAACCCAGCTCTCTATCGTGTCAACAAGCAATTGTACAGACAGACGCAGACAGACAGACAGGGGCGACGACTATATACGGCCCACATTAATGTGTGGGCGTATAAAAAGATCCATTGAGAATAATAGGGCACAGAATGAGTACACAAAATCGTAAAAACAGTGAAAACATGAAAAATTAATTTTTTCCAAAATATTATGAAAAACACAAAAAATTCAAAGTGAAATCGCAAAAATTAATTTCAACCGCGGTTGAAATGTATTACCACCACGGTTGAAATTAATTACCACCGCGGTTGAAATTATTTGACACCGCGGTTGAAATAATTTCAACCGCGGTGGTAATTAATTTCAACCGTGGTGGTAAATAATTTCAACCGTGGTGGTAAATAATTTTTGCGATTTCACTTTGAATTTTTTGTGTTTTTCATAATATTTTGGAAAATTTAATTTTTCATGTTTTAACTATTTTTACGATTTTGATTAATTATTGTTTTTATGAATTTTTGTGATTTTTATGTATTTTGTGTCATCTTTCTAATTAAAGTTTCTCTATTTCCCTCCATTCCTTCTATTTTTTGTCGGTTTCTCGAATTTTCCCAATTTCAATTCCTGTTTTCTGCAGTTCTTCTGCTCTCAAACCACTGAGAAACGTCGAAAAATAAAAAAATTGCAAATATCCCCAATGGGCCACGGTAATCATGGGATATTTCATTGTATTAGTGTGTTTACTTTCATGGTTATTTCTCATAAAAATGTGTTTTGTACAGGAAACTTGTACTTTACTGATAATATCAACAACAACAGTGAAGTCAGCTACAATGTCGAAATAGCACTTGGTTTGATTGAAGTTATAAAATAACATGTCAAAGTCAACTGTACAAACAACACGCAGCTCTTAATAACAAATAATACAATAACTTAATACCTTGTCGATGGTGAAATTAAACAACATTTTCCTCAAAATAACAACCTGCGGGCAATTATCAGTCAAGATCAAATTGTAACAAATATTGTTATACTTGCTTTGTCAGTTCATATGATACGAAATGCACGTGCGTGCGTTCGGGTGTCATTTAGACCTGTACAATACGTAACCATTATCAATGTGTCTTTGGCCCAGTTTGATGTTTGTCTTGAATTTTTCAGACACTGGAAATTCACTTACTTTCCAATTCAGGTAGACACCGGAGTTATAGCATCAGATAGACTTTGCTGTAGTTTCAGGGGTTGTATAACCAATAATACAGTATATATTGCATATAGTCAGTTTCCACTGTATTTTACTAGCAATAGTAATTATGGCTAATGGTTATAAAATGTAAATGAATATCAGAGTTGTATTATGTTTTCGATGAACATCAATTGTTCATAAAATCAATTTATTTCATAAAATGTATGTTTCACATATAATTGTGTTATTTAATATGATGCTTTCACTGAAGAATACAGGAATTTAGGCCATCTGTTGTACATGTTTCATCTGTGTTATATTTATCATTATTTGCCAAGATTTCTAACGTATATATGAAAAACGATATGAGGAACGAAAGAAACTTGTAAACAAATATTGTGCCATGTCGAAGTTTCAGATTCCAAGAGGAAGATTCCTGAAGGTTAGAAGAAATTGAGATGACAAATAATATAATATTAATAATAATAATAATAATATATAACAATTACGACGATTTCCGTATAGTATAAACATACATTTGATAAAATAGTATAAACAACTAGTGGTATACATAAAACGATAAACGATAGTTTAATATTTATTTTGCTTAATAATTACAAATACTCATACATAAAATATCTTGTGCTATTTGTTAAATTGTGTTAACAGTCATTACATCCACAGAAAAAACAATCTCGAAACTAGGACAAGTATAAATATATTTACATCTACTCAGATCAATCCGTTAAAAACATGGCATCAATTTCTAATGAAATGATCATCAACCTTATTTTTCTATTTCTCAATCGATCAAGAAGAATTAAAAAAGCCAAATTCCCCTAGGAAAAAAGAGAGAAGAGTATACAAAATGGTAGGCGCGAAGATGTTTAAAGTGAATCGGCGTATTCAGTCGAGAGACACGACAATAAATAAAAGATTGAACAGCAAAACTCTTCAAATTAAAAGATGATTTTGTAATACCATTAATTTAATTCTAGTCAGGAACAACAACAGAATCACATTTCATACTGTTGTTTATTAAGCTCCCAATTTTAACGGTTCCATCGAATTCACCCTATTAACACCCTTTTAAGGCATTATATTGTCACGTTCTCTGCTGGCACTTACTATTCAGATAAATACATCTGTTCAGACTTTAGATATGGAAGAGTACAGTTACTTATTTAGTAACCACTTAGGTCATTTTGACTGCATTAAGTCTTCTTGTCAACATTATTTAGTATTAATATACGATTCTTGACATGGCTCATACAGATTATCATTTGTGTTTATAACAACAGATTAAGAAAATGAAATGAATGAAGTTTTACGTCCTTCTTATGGGCTAATGAGGACGGGTCACGCCATGCAGTGTGCAATGTGGGGAATTTTGCCGGGATCGTGACTATAGTTTACTCTTTTCGATTTCTTACTATCGAGGGATCTTTAGTGTACAGTCTGTAGCACACGGTTTATTGTCTCATCCGAACGACTAGACCTGATTCACTGACAGGGGATAAGAAGGGTAAAGAATGAGTGGGACTAATAAATCCATGTCCTCTGAGTGGATTTGTCAATTCGCCAACTTTTAAGCCGGAACCACTATTCAAAATAATTTGATCTTGGATGACAAGTTTGATGTTATGGCTTAAAAGTAAACCCCAGGGACTGAGTCGTCTGTGTATTTTCTTTTCACCTGTGATTGTCGATTAGTCAGAAACATAATTGTCAAAAATCTCACTTTGAATGTCTGGCTGTATGATCAAAGTGTTAAACTTCCGTATTGAAAGTGTTGAGTGGTAAATAGAAATAACCTTTAAGTAACTAATATCAACTTGGATGTCATGAAAGAAGTTTATTGTCTTTCGAGACTTCGTAAATATTAGGAAAACATAATCGACAATTTAACTGTTATTGAACGTAATGTGAATGATTATTGCGTGACAGTATTGGAATGGTTTTCAGAACTGTTTATAGTCTTCTGATGATATAAGTGCTAACGTAACAACAAAACCGTGCCTTGTATATTCAATGTAGATACTTACAAA
This sequence comes from Lottia gigantea, assembly GCF_000327385.1. Taxonomy (NCBI): domain Eukaryota; kingdom Metazoa; phylum Mollusca; class Gastropoda; family Lottiidae; genus Lottia; species Lottia gigantea. The sequence continues at coordinate 5,613,517 of NW_008706746.1, forward strand.
TGATATAACTGAGGTTTGAATATTTTGGACAAATTTACCAATCTTGGCAGGTAAGAACAAATAAGATTATTTATCATTTAAACACCTGTTTCATTTACATACTTTAATTATGGAACAGATTGATTTGCTTATGGGTCAAATCAAAGAATCAAAGAATACAATTTCCTCGATAAGCATACTGGATTAAAGAATTATTTATTCTATTTCACAATTAGTCTAATGCCATCAAAGTCTAATGTCAAAAATTCCAGCAGTTATTTGGCGTTGGTTGAGCAAACCGAAAATACCAAGACACCATTAAACCCACTATAGAGCACGTTTGAATCTAATGCCTCATGCTATAAACTGTGACTCAACTAGAGGACGAAAGCGGATTAGGGCTCGTCTATGGGATTTTTTTTAAACACAAACATACTCTCATGCATTCTGAGACATCTGTTAATTATGTGAAAATATACGTGGCATGATGTAAAATGAAAGTTATCCAAGAAGATACAAAGGTAATTTTGCGCCCAATTAATTCCTGGGGAATTCAATATTAGTTACATATGTTGTATTAGTTAGGCATGGATCGTTCAGAGACCTTTGATAAAGAACAAACAGGTGTGACTGTTACATGTATTTGAAATATTTAACACGTTAATCATATTACGACTTCGCATTTCGAGCAACTCAATCTAAATCACCAGCGGAAAATTAAACACGAAACGAAACACGCAGATTTGCATTTTTAACCCAAAGTAATTCTTTTCAACAGTAACATAAGCATAGTGATAATTTACCTTCTTGTTTCTTGTAGTCAATCGTTTAAGAAATTTCACCGTGTCGTCATTCCGTTTATGTATCACTACATAATTAAGACACTGGGCATTAAAACAGCCCAGTGACACAAAGATGAATTGCAATCAGTTTTAAGTGCAGCAAATTATGTTGTGACAGTGAACTTTAGCAAAATGTCTGAGCCGTGTCAGATACAGAAATAGGGAATCAAACTGATCTATTAACTGTATAACTGTATAAGTATTACTTTAATTCTGTCTCGTAATAGAGGAATTAGCCGTAAAGGTCATGGTTCACTATGTTCAAAGGGTTGATTTGGGACTTCAATATATGTTAATAATCTTCACAATTAGTGTTCCTTCAAAAAAATCTCAAACCATGAATACAGATTATATTATCTGAAAATTGGGATACCCGAAAGTTATTCGACTTGTTGACAAAGTCTAAAATAGGAAATACTGTGTTCGATAAAATAGGATCATCCAGTCCTTAATTTGGTACACCAATACCTTCAACTTAAAAATATCTATTTCTGTTTTTATTGCGGTCTTTCTAAATATCATCTTTGATGTCATGCAGTCTATGAAATACTTGGGTACGGGCAGTTGCTCACCGGATAGTAGCTCACCGGACGATTGCTCAACAAAGAAATGGAACAAGACATTCATAAACATTGTTATACATTTAAATAGAGATCACCATATTTTTAATGACCTTTTAATTGCTGATCCTGAACAATCTGAAGTGTTGCAATCAGACTGTCGGAATTCACACAGAAGGGTGGCTGTGGTCCACTTACTGCTGAAAACCGACATTCCATGATTCGCAGATGGTGTTGATTCTATATATCTTGGAGGAAGGATGAAACTGGCAAGGCAGACGTCGATTTTTTCACTGAAGCCCCAAGAGTAGCCTACTCTGGGCCTGTTGGAATAAGTTAATCACATAATTAATGTATAAGTCTTGTCAAAGTATCATTTGTGAAAAGGAGCTATAGGTCTGAAAATTGCCGAGCTGCTGTCCTACGCTAAAAACACGATGTGCCAATAAGGGTGTTTGGTTTTTCGACCACTAAAACGTTTTATTTTGTCCATAAACGTTACACAAACGTAGACCAGAATAACACCAACAGCTCATTATTTTTAATGATATATATTAATATATTTAGAGGTGATTTTTCCCTCCCTTTTAATAATTAAAAACTTTTATGTTACACTAAATTAGCACCGTGTGAAATCATGTTCTAAAGAACCGCTGAAATATTTCAGGCAATGTTATTGTTCGATATTACATTCACTCCTGTATGTAGTATTTGGTATCCAAATAATCCCAACTGATATGTTCCCAATTATTATTGAAAAAGTTTTATAATATAAAATATTGGTCGGCAATGGCAATTTCACTCAATAGCAAAAACATGATTAGAATGGATATTATCCATATCCAGCACATCTAATGACTATTGTTCGGAAGGGATAAAACACGGCCAGAGGGTTTTTATAATATTCAAAATCCCGCATCCCGAGGAATTTCCCCGATTGAAAGGGTTTTATCTGACCTATTTATTTGCTAAGGCCTTCTGAAGTTAAAATTGAAGAGGTTATTACATCGGGATTTAATATCTTCAAAATTTTATTCTCTGGGATTTTATATATATAGGTTTATAGGCTTTTTCATCATTTTGAATTTTAATTCAGCTGCCTTCGTCAGTCAAAAAACGAAACCTGGTAAACTGGTTCACTTTCACACTGATTCTAAAAATTATGTTTAGCTTTTCAGCTGCCTTATTTTGCCAAGTATATTTATCAAGTTCTTCAAGAAGACTGTTGATTAATGTAGAACGTTTGACCTCAAATTATGATCTTAAGATCTTAAAAAAAACAAAGACAATTTATATCTGTATCATTTATCACACAATGTTATTTCCGCCAAAAAAAATGCCCCTTTTTAATTTTTTTAATTTTCCACACGACACTGTTTTATTAACTAATGTTTTATTTACTTATTTGATAGATTTTAAAATATTTCCAGACTAAAGTCTTTCTGAATGAATTTCAGATAAACTGATTTACCCTTTTAAATATCTAACTATGATGAAATTCAGTGAATATGGTGATTTGTCATCGTTTGATAAAGATTATGTATGATATTATTGATGGGAATGGTCTAGACCGTATCTATATAACTATATCATACATTAACACATAAAAAAAAATACTTCTTGATATTAAGGTGATAGGCCTATGTGATCTCTTAGTTATGACCTGTTTTAATACGTTTTTCTTTTAAAAAAAATCACATTTATGTTTTTCTTGCTGAATATATCATTTTATCTCCTATCTACCTATGGGGTATACGTTTCGACCATTTTAATGAATATGACGACGCCAGTTCCACTGTAGCTATATATTTAAGGTCAAATAAAGCAAGCATATTTGAATAAATAGGTTCTATAATTCGCAAAATTATAGCCAATTTTCTTAGAAGATGTCATTCTTAATTGAATATTATTTAATATAATTGAATATGATAAAGTCTGTTATCTTTCAAGATATCTAACACACAAATAATCTTATCCAATAATTTTACCATTGAAGCCAAGTCAGGAGAACGAGACGCCGCTATTTGACATCCCAAATAAAAATCAATTTAGAAGCATTTCAGTAAATCAGACTACATTATCAGTAGAATTAAAGACTTGGCAAATACAACGAAAGTAGGAAATCAAGTTTATGTGGTTAATGAAAAATCAAAGACTGATCTCGAAATCACGAGATGTCAAAAGGTTCTCATTTAGGTTATCAAAAATGATTTGACTGTCATTTTGAAATAAGCAGGTCACTCCTTCAAATTTTGAAATGAATCAAAAGGTTTCTAGATATCCGAATACATCATTGAAGTGAATGGTAGAGACAACAAACTAGCACTTGGAATCAAAGAAGATAGAAATCTTTTTAAAGAAAACCATTGCAGTAAGCAAAATATGAGATACGGAAAAGGATGGGTTGCAAAATAAAACAGGATACAAGAAAAACATGATCTATTTCGATCTTTCATGAAGACATTGTTTATCGACGAATTGATTTTAAATACACAAAAACGCAGTTCTGTGTCAATAAATTCTTTCATTGCTGACAATTCAATCGATACTAGCAGCAAAAGCGGATTACATTTGCTTACATTTCTAGAAATCGTCAAGGATTACTTCAGATAGCAGACAAGGATTTTGTTTGCTATAGAGGATTTGAAGAAACTTATTGAGAACGAAACGGTTAAGATGCGAAGAAATCGGAAGTAAACACACTATTGTATTGATAAAATTATCTTTGAAGACTGGCTTTTATCTTTTGTGTCAAGATTCAGAAAAACTAGTATCTTAAGTCAAAATTTAAAAGGAAAAAAGGATATTATATAATAAGAAAAGAGAAAGATATATATTCAGCATAGCAATTATTATTCTATATACTCTTGGATTTTAGATACCGAATTTCACTCCATAAAGAAATTTTAGCTGCACTGCAGTGTGAAACAAAATGCAAACACACATCTAAGTAAATTTTCAAGTGCACTTATACCCCCAAAAAAACTATATTCGTTGTTTTGTGGGTCTTTAAGGCTAACGCTCATCGCTCAATGCGCAACACATGTAATAAAACAATCACATCATAAATAAGCCAACAAATGTTTTACCTGTTTCAAAGCGTTTGCAGAGCCTATACGACGCTTCACTCTCGGTTTTGCTGTCTGAACTTTGCTAGAATCAAACCGAGTCAGTGATTCTCACTTATTGGGAACTAAATGTTCATTATGTGTAAACCTATTCCAAATAACATTCCTATTCAAGTCATTTAGATCGAATTAAGAATTTAATGTTCAGGGTTTGATAAAGTTTCTATAAAGTATAAATTTATGTTCAATTTAATGTCAAACTCAAATATAATTCACGTGAAAAATAATAAAAACAGAAAGTTATTAATGGAGAAGTCAAGGCTGATGGGATTGAATGATTTTTGGTGTGATACGGGTTAAATTTACTGTCGTCAAATATAGATTTTTGGCTCATTACTCAGACTTTATATTGACATCCAATAAAACATTTTCTCTCGGTGAGCATCATAAATCTTAGTGTAAAGAACAATTGATTTATCTAGATGACAAAGTTTTGATTGAAACATGTTGTAAGAAAGACTTAGAACATTAGTTGTCTCTCGTTATTCCTTGTCTCAATTATCCATTACAGACTGGAACAAGCAAGAAGCATGATAATAAACTGTATGCCAGTGATTGCTGTGGTCACTATCACGAGAGAGTCGTGCGTTAATATCTTTGCCGAAACAAATGGCAAAATGTGTAGTACTTAACGACAGTCTTAAAGGGACAGGTTTACCATATTTTTTTGAAGGGATGGGGGGTTATTTGAATATATGTTAATAGTCTTCATAGGTCTTGAAAATGTACGATAATCGCATAAGTCCTTCTAAAAATTTCCCTAAGTCTATAGATGCTTTTTCTATAAACGGCCATGTCTCAAGTAAAGACGACTCGTCTTTTTAACTTTCAAACGTGGATAATTCTGGACATTTTGAAGGCTCAAATTTCGACGATGAGCTGTGACGCTATTACTGATTGGCTTACTGATTCTGAGACTTAAGTGCGATTGGGCAAAAAGTAAAATTGGGAGTGATACAGGAACCTTGACCGAAACACGTTCTGGCTTACCTTGTTGTTTGTGGTTGCTCTCGACTAGCACTCCAGGTACATATAACTTCAATACGGCGGTTAACACATACTCTTCACTTCAAAGGCAAATATTTATTCATATTTAACTCGATATTGATTAAAATTATAACGTTGGTTAACTTTCTAATGCATCAACATATTACTCTTTTGATGGTATTATACGAGAGTTGTTGAAGTAAATACTATGAAAGTAATTATATGAAATAACTGTACTATTCTGTAATTATACTCAATAAAAACTAATTACTTTCAATTTCAAGATATAAAACAAGTGTACAATCAATATTTTACTTGCAGCTTAAAAACCATTAAGTACCATATTTTATTTTCCATGCGTCTTCAAATTTCTAACAGAGCAGTTAAGTGTACTAAAAGAATTAAATTTTCTTCTATCACATAACATTATGAGAAGATTGAAAAGAAAATATCTCTTTCATGGAAAACTTTGTTGATATTTACGTAACATGTACATGTACTAATAAGTTGTTTTAAACTGAAAGGCCACGTCTTAACTATGAAGACACCAAACTTCCAATGATGTTACTTTCAATGGAATAAACCTGATGCAAGTGCATTAAAATATTTTGAGCGTTCCAGACACAGGAAACTGTAAAACGACGGTAGGAAATGTTCATTAAACATCGTCTTTGAAGACTCATTTGATTCGGGGATTTTGCCAGAACATTCTAAGACGTAGTTATCAGGAGTGAGTTAATTATTCTTCTTCTCTCGTGATAAAATGAATATTTTGATAAATGAATATAAATTTAGCTGTTATGTTTCAAATCGATTTCATATTCAAGACAAATAGAACCGTATCATTTGACTTCTGTTTTCTGTTAGTGCTAATTCTTGTCAATATTTTATCTAATCTGTAAAAGAAAGACAGAAAAGATCAAATGACATTTGGATGAATGCATAATCGACCGTTCGTGTGTGTTATCTTAAGACCTGCAATAGCTGATTTTTTTGTTTCTGTTGAACTATACGCTAATCATAGGAAATGAAGTGAGATAAATTATATTATTACTTATCTTGTTCCAAAATGAAATCTACATTGATAATTGAAATGAGATCATTTCATTTTACAAACTATGGTGTTGTCAAATTCAATCCGACTTAATCGTTAAAACCGGTAGTTACTTCAAATCGTGCATGAGATTGCTGTCATTAATGTTGTCGAAGAGTGATTCACATGCAGTTGAGGACATTTCGTACAAAATACATTGGCTTGTTAATGTCTGGAAAAAATCCCGCATAAACTATGATATTAACCTTTGTCTGTTATACCACCCATCCATACTGTCTATATTACATCCTTAAAGTCTTAGACACTTACTAATAAATCGAATAAAATTGTATACATCGAGGAACTACCATAACCGTTAGCTATATCAATTAATTCATTCCAATAGGGGGTCTGACATTTCAAGCTAGTATGACAAAAATGGTTACAATTACGATGTATCTTGAACTGGATATCAGAGTTTGCATCCTTGTGATATTGTAAAATTTCATATAGATTTTATTGTTCTCAAATTCTACAATTTTCAACTATTGACCTTAAATGAGTTGACTCATTACCTGGAGAAATACACTCTTTTTCGAGTAAAACTAACTTAGGTAAAAATTATATTTTACAGTAATATTAAAGTTTTTTTTTTTTGATACTTAGACGTATTTAAATGGCTTTGATCTGATTTATTATTCTAATTGATGTTTCCTCGAATATCGTAACTATTTTCCAAAACCAAATTAATATTATAAGATACACAACTATTCAGTAGATTGTAAACTTAGTTTATTTTACACTCGATAAACCCTTTTTATGGTAATGATATATTTCAAAACTTTATAAAGCTGTTGTTTTCAATCGATTTTGTGAAGTTAATAATTAAATTTTCAATGTGACTGTTTTAGTCACTGTTCAGTGGCATAGAAAGTATTGACAAAATTCTGAATATTGCAACACAATTTTAATTACTAAGTTTTTTCTTTTACTATTTCATTGTCATAAAACTGGTGTAGTATTCTCTGCAGTATTGGAATGGTTATACTCAATTCACTTACTGGTAATCTCATAGTGATATAAAGATAGCTGTACTCAATCATTGAGTTTATGGTATTCAGATGATAGTGTAAACGTTTTTTAAAAAAATGAAAATTTGCCATCAAATTGAGTACAACCATGTGAACAGATGCTGTGAGAATGCTATCAAATTCAGTATAACCATCTGAACAGATGCTGTGAGAATGCCATCAAATTCAGTATAACCATCTGAACGATGCTGTGAGAATGCCATCAAATTCAGTATAACCATCTGAACAGATGCTGTGAGAATCCTTTCAAATTGAGTAACCATCTGAACAGAAGCTGTGAGAATGGCATCAAATTGAGTACAACCATCTGAACAGATGCTGCGAGAATCTTATCAAATTGAGTATAATCATTGAATCAGAGAATACTACATCAATAATATTTCTTTAAATGTCTTACATGAGTTATTGCCCTTGTTTATTGAAACTGGTTGATTTCGTCATAATGGCCACTCCTCGTTTTTACCTAAATCATCAATTAAGAAAACTAAGAAAACATGAAGAAACTTAAGTTCATTGGCAATATCAAATGCTTGTGAAGAAAAGAAAGCTTGCCTAAGTCATGATTTTATTCCAAGTCGTAATTTGATGTCTGTAGAAAATTGATACTTAGACGTATTTAAATGGCTTTGATCTACCAGCAAATAACTTATATTTATTCTTTATTACAAGAAACTCCAGTTCACATCTTCAAAGAAAAGATCACCGATATAAAAACTCGAAATGTGTATAAAATTGATCTGTAGGAGACTGTAAGATGTCGAAAAATATCTGCAGTTAACGACCGGATTAACTAAATATTTATCTCCCATGCGTTAAGTTGTTGATTTCTTTCAAACAATTTTCTATTGATAAAATCTTTTCATTTGCGACATGATCTGGGACCCTTAAAATACCGCCCGTCCGTTCACATTTCTTGAAAAAACAATTGAGGCTGCATTTTTATTTTATCTATTTTTATGAAACGTTAGGAAGGGGAAGCAATTCAATGAAATTTCATTTAACCACTGAGGCTGCTTATGAATTTTTTAAAATTCAATTTTAATCATTACGAATTGAAACACGGCGACCCATTATAAGTCTTCGGAGTACTGTTTTTCGAAGCTTTTCACGCAGGTACATTAAGTACCTTTCAATTTAAGAGAATAGTCCATATACCATCTACCCAACTGAATAGAGACAGATCTATCACTCACCCTTTTTCATCTAGCGTTAAATGAGCCCACTCTGTCTTTTCCTCCCAACTCTAGTACCTTCTTTACAAGTACTACCATGTCTATCAATCTAAATATTCTTTCCCTCTACAATACCCGTCTCAATCTCCTCCCACTCAGCTTCCCTTTGTCCATGCACTCTATTTCTTTATCTCTGTACTCTTTCGTGTTTCCATTTTCTCTACCTTGAACTGTACGTTCTCCTTCCTGCCTTCTCCAATTTTAGCGGTATACCATTCAAAATAACCGTTTTGGATCTTATATTTATCACGACGGAATCCAATCAAATTGTATATTTTTTTAGTGTTGAAAATGTAGTAAGATTAAGCAACACTCGGCAGACTGCATTGTCATTATTTTATTATATCATTTGCAAGATCGATCAATCTGACCAATTTGAAATACTACCGAATTTTTATGAAATGCGAATCTAAATTTAAATTGATTAGCCAAAACTTAAATTTGGTGAGACTTGCTAATCAAATTTTTGAATCTAAATTGAACCCTGTTGAATATTGGGATATTTGGTATTTGTGATTTTGGGGGTTTTCTTTGATCTTGATGGAACTTGGTATGCGTGAATATATAGATGAGATCTCGGTCAAGTCCGAATTTGGTAATAATCAGATGAACAGTTTAAGAGTTATTTACCTTGACTTAGTAAAACAGGTCAAATTTGACTTGCAGTCACGATAAAGGCTACAGGTTTTATCTGATATTGATCAGATCTGGGTCATGTTTGAATTTGGTAACAATCATTATTGCCCTTGACTTTTTAAATGCTTCAACTCTGGTAGACACGATAGAGGGGTTCAAATTTGAACTATAAAAATCAGAGAGACGAATAAGTGTTTTGAAAAGAATGTGTATGTACGAGACCTTGTTCATGTGTTTTTATGGTATTGTCTTGTCTTGATAAAATATCTTAAAGAATTTAAGACATGAGAGCAGTGTGAAATTTAATAATTCAGTGTACATGTGTTTGGGTTATTGCTAGTTAAAACGAATTTGTGGAAAAACTATAAATTGAGGAGATTATTTTAAACAACAAATGCATTATGAAAATTATGATAATGAGAAAATGTACTCAATAATCATTTCTGACAGCTGCCAGTAGGCGTAAGTTGCCTTCCCTAGCAAGCTTTACTTTCACCGCCAAAAATCGGTCATACTATGTAAGCAGAAATTTCTCTGATCGAAGAGCCATGCTACGCATTAAAGCGTCTCTTGCTTTTACTTTATTTCCATTGGATATTTATGCGAATGAAGGACTGTGTATGATAATTGGCTATTTCCAGGGAGTTGGTTGATTTTTTGATGCTAAGCGATCTGTGATAGCGTCACGTGAAGTTCATAGTAACATAAAAAGCCGTATCGGTCTAGCAGTTTCTACCTTGTTCTTATCCAGTGCGCAATCAGATTTGTTAACCAATCCCGAAAATATTTTGAAACTATTTCGGTACCGAAATACGATGTAAAATATCTGTTAGCCATCTCGTTGGGATGATGTTGTATGTAAGGTAGACAGAGTAATCATCCATCAAAGTTAAAATGGTATTTGATTGTAACTATTCCTAATCGATATAGAATACCATAATAAGAGATAAAGGTTTATTTAATTATTAATTAAAATCGACAATGGACTATTATAGCAATGAGATGCCAAACATAATTATCAAGTTTACTAATAGAATAGATATAAATATCAGTTACGGTATATATCTGAACCTGTTTTTATCAGTTTGCTTGATCTATCACTTGTATTTTGGTGTTGCAAGCTATTCACTAATAATCATTTTCAACTTTGGTGATATACTTCCGCTGGGGAGTCAGGAAAATTAGTGTATTGGAATATACAGAAAAGCAGGAAATCTGGTATAGAATCATATACATGTATTGTGTAATCATTTATTTTCTTGGATCAGAATTTTCGTTCCATCAAATTATAAAACATTATAGAAAGTCCAGTAATTTTTATTGTTATAAAGAGGTTAACGATTGATGATAATCATAATAATTATGGACAATCAAATTCAGATTACTTGTGAAACATAAGAATTTAAATTTAGTATGGGAAAAATAGTTGATTCCAGAAATTTACATTCCCAAGAATATGTCTCTTAAGAACAAATCCACGATATTTGATTCCCATTAAAATAGATGTTTTACAGCAACAATTCCTCCTCATTATTTACAATATTATTCTTACTGTTATCGATGGTTCCTACAATTCAAAAATGTTCGTACAAACAGATATAAATCCAGGAGTTGACGTCTAATTGTAATAAACTTAAGGATACAAGTCAATTTCAGATATAACTTTAAAACGTTTTGAAACCAAACAAATGTTTAAATGAAGTAAGTCCTGACATTGACAAGAATAAAATAAGGTGATAAATCCAATTAAATACAACGAAAGATACAGCAAATTGACCTTATGTTAAGACAATTGATTCATGAAACACTTTCTTCACCTTTCTAATACACGGTGGCAAATAAACTTTGTTTCTGACAGCTACAAATTACTTGTGTGTTTAATCACGGTAATTGTAATAGGAACTGTAAGAACTATATTAGTGCTGGTCAGTCAGAAATATGTCCACAAACCTGCATGAAAACGAACTACAAACATAAATATCTTGATAGGTTTCGAACCCGAGTTCAGGGATATGACGTCCATGAAAAGCTTCATTGACAATTTTCACGTATTGTGGCATTACGTGACTCACTTATTTTATCCCTGGCGAAGGAATTCCATGTAATGTGCTGCTCTGAAATATCGGCTCAAACACATGCTATGAAACTGTTATAAAAGGGATAGATTAAAAGTCAAGTACTAAAATAAACTACATATTATGTAATCTGCAGAAGGAAAATATGGAATAATTTGATGTGCGAACCTGTATAATTTTTTCAACAAGGGGACACATCTTCTTTTCTAACTAAAGACTTATACATCACGTTAGTTTGCTAATTGTGCTTCAAATGTCTGAAGACTTCGCTAGGAGACTGATTTAAATATTTAGCACTAATTATAAAATTTTACCGATCTTACTTATTCACGCAATGACAGAATATTTTAAAGTTATGGTCAGTTTCTTGATGCCTTAGATCTTTTGATACCTGGTCGTTGGCTCATCATCTTCACAATGTCAAGCTATTACGAACTTTCTCTTATACTTTTTTGTATCACATACGTTTATAACTGCAGCGAATAGATTGGATTGTACGCTTGCTAGTACAGCAAATCAGAGGCATCGACAGAAAGTGTGTAAACTCTAAGCCATAATGTTTCTTTATGTCAAGGGTTCTGATAATTTACATCTATGCTACAGCAGATAATGTGATGTTTAAAAAGAGTTCAGACTGAAACGAAATGATATTACATGATTATATCATGTTAGACGTTTGTAATGAAGAATATCGTTGTATATTTATATTTATCAAGAGATGGTACTTTAGATGATAAAAGAGAGCGTGATAACCAAATTTCGAAAGTTATTTTAGAATTGTGCATGCTATTTGATTATAAGTTCTGGATGAGGTATTATTTAAAATGAAGTATTGAATAGTTAACTATTAGATTGATTAGTAAAGAGATGTCAATCATTGGACTACTATTGACCAGAACGGAAATTCTCTTCTAACTACCGGAGATTACTACCACTACTTCTTCAAACTCACTGTTGATGTTTAGAATTGTCAGTGATCATTTACAGTTACTAATTCTCACAGGATATATTTTCTCTCGCTTTCGTATTGGAATAGTTTCAATAACACCTCATACTACTTAGATACACCTGGGAAACTAAGTAGCAATTGTGATATACTCATACCCATGCTCATGTAAAAGTTTGTCTAAAGTACATCAATAAGCTATTGGAACATTAAATTATTATTCAAGGTAAGTTTATTATTGTATTACTTGTGTAGTTATATTCTACTTGAAAATTGTCTTAAAATTAAAATTATATCATCTGATTATCAGTCGTATTTACTTTTGTACATACTTGTTTATTTATCTTAAACACGTAGCACCGAACTCACGATATTAAAATGGACAGCTATTTCTCTTTAGTAATATGAAGTAAAATCAAAATTGAAAAAAATAATTCACTAATTAAAAACATGATGAGATTAGATTTACATTAGTTTTGTATTTTCGTTTCCATTTTTATACACGCACATTATAATGTGGAGATCGCTTTTCATGACTTGGATTGCCAACGCGATTGAAACTACAGTTTTGATCAGATTTGAACGAAACTTGATGAACTCGATATTTATAATGTTTGGTTTAGTTGTTGATTGGAAGGCACGGATTTTATTAAAAGTTTTTAGACTGATTTATAGAGTTTGACTCAATTGTAATTGCCCGATTGGTCAGATAATGAAAATATGTTCAAGCTAGCAATTCTGTTTATCAAAATCCCATCCAAAGTATGGCAAAATCGAGAGTATCATACTCTTAGTATTTGTAGATTGATGCCAAGGTAATGGTGATATGTACTGGTCTGATTTCTTTCAGCATTTTACTAGTAAGAGTGAACTGAAACTACAGGCTACGGTTCTATTTAAATATATTAAATTCTGGCGTCTGTTTTGTATCAAATAAAGGTTAATCCCTGTTAATTGTGCTGAAGAGAAAGGAAAACTAAGTGAGGCTTGGATACGAGAGTAAGAAAAAAACAACTATATTTTACAAGGATAACAACTTAGGTTCACAATTAAAGAAGCTCTTGGCATTAATCTATCCCGGATTATCCGTACCCATTTACAGCTGGGTTGACAGGAATTATGAGTTAAGATGACTTTCTAACTTTTACTGCTATCTTGTGATGAACACCTCAGGCTTTTATATTTGGTTTTCTGCTACGTTCACGTATAAGGGATATGCGGTCATTTGACCAGATTGTTATCAAACATATTTTAATAGGTTGCCTCGACAAACTTTTGGCAGATTCTTATGTTATATTCGATCAATGATCGATTTCACCACTTTATTTACATGGACCTATAGATTACAGTTGTGATAATTGACAGCACAAAATGCTAATGTGTTATTAAGACCATTGGTCAGGTGTCATATTTTAAAATTAGTCACTTTGATGTCCAATTTGCAATCATGCCATCCATCAGTAACTACTACAAAATGATTGATGGTGTCTATTTCAAACCACTCTCCCATGGGCTGAAATTAGTGGTATAAAGAAAACAGTTTCTGAATTAGAAAATATTTGCTAAAGGCTATTCTTTTTAACCGAACTCTCCGATTTCACCCCTCAGTATAGAAATCAAGCATAACCCATACAAATTTATCCTTCAAGAAAGTTTACATCGCCATCATGCAGTTTTGAAGACCAAACAAGAATCGTAAATCAGGAAAGTAAATTAACCATCTATGTAGAGTCATGACATGGAAGTGACAGATCGCTTCACGTCCAAGGAATCAAATCAAGCATGTTCATTATTTTCGACTCATTACATTAAGTTAGCATGTGTAAGTACATAGACTACAGTACTATTACCACTGTCAATTAAGCATTCATTTCAATTACATGTGCATAACTGGACACACTTTGTTGATAACAATTAATTTACCAAAATAAACGAAAACACTTTTTGAATAAACTGTATCGCAAGTGGAATGCCACAAGACTAAGTATGTCCATATATTGTGTTGACATACTGATATCCTACTGAAAATCTCCTTCCATGGATTCCTGAGACGAGAACGGAATAAAGCAGAATGAAAACACCCGTTCCCCATCCCGCATCACTATTTCCTTTAATGGAAAAATTATAAGAATATTTAACATTTCAGTTTGTTTATACTAACATCGTTCAGGTTACCGCCTTTTTGTGAATTTGCACTGTAGATAAATTTTACCATTCTTTATGATACTGCCAGACAAGGCTTTAATCCATGTGTTAAAACTACTGTTAAGTTGTTCGTATAACGATAATTATTCTATTGGGAATTGGTAAACCTGTGTTAATATTTCAGCAATAAGTTATTATTGTGATCAGAAGAAGTAGACAATTCTAATGGCTTTATAATGAAGATTTGTGGCATTTTGATATTTTGGACATATTGTTGTCTGTTATATAATTATTATGTGGAGTCGGTAGCAGGTATGTATAATACTGAATTGCTTATATTAATGCTCACGTACATCAGACTTCACATTTGCCTGAAGATATGTCTACCAGATTTGACATTTCAAAGCCGGAAATTGCATGTGAAAAGTATCCATGTTTATGCTAACTGATATATAAAGATTGAACAGTTCAAGCTTAAGATTTGGTACAAAATACCACCTCCATGAATAATGGCCATATATTTACTACACTTCAGTGCAGCATTACACCGAAAGGGCATTCAAACGTTTCAAAAGTTGGTGTATTTTGAACTGTTTTAAAATGGCACCAAATGACTCAAGCTATAAGGGGTACATTTATATTTATACTCACGTTTTGCTTTCAACAGGATGGTGACATTCGGGCTGCATTCATTTGGTTGCTGATGTTAAATTGATCGCGGATCGTGTTCTTATACATAACATTTCATTTAGTTCTTTTCAAGATGTTAACTGGAAGGCTCTAACTTTTTATAAAATCAATTGAACATGTTAGTCACACTTAATAATGAGTTTTCCTAGACGTGTGACCGTATAATATTTGAACGTTCTATTTTTTTTACAATAATTTGTGCGAGCTGCAAATATTCACGCAAAGTAATAGCACATATTTTCCCTCTTACAGGGTGAAACCGGGATAAAAAAAATCCGAATGGAGTGACTGAGAGAATCTGATATATCGTTGGATTTAGTCGACTTGACACGAATGACTAACAAAATCGCAGTTTCATTCAGCTGCTTATGCACATATATCTTTCTTCCAAAAACATTCAACCGGATCGCAGGTTGGCCAAGCAATTCCTATAATAGCTTTTCTCTCTTACCAACTGCGACAGATCTGGTGAAAGCAAATACAACCGTATAGTGTCTCCTCATTCCATTCAATTCAGATGATTCAATGATATTACATACTATAATATATTTCAGAATATGAGATATGTTTTAATAGAAGTGTTCCAATATTAACAGATGAACAGAGATTGTTTATGACTTTGATGCATTATTATGATAACCATACCAGACCTGTATTCAATGCTTCTCATCCAGTCAATGTTTATATCGGTATTACATTGACACAGATTTTTGATGTGGTAAGTAATACATGTGTGGGTTTAATGCAATTATTGTTTAATAGTGCTTGCTACACTGTCTCTGAAAAAATAAATGCAATGAATTGTGTTGCTGTCCAACTTTTAGGGTACAAATTTGAAAATCGCGACACCAGTAAATTGGGCGGTCGAGCATTCCAACAATGACAATTACCTTATTAAAATTTATAGTATACCATTAAAAATTGTGATTGCTGCTGACAAGGTCTTCATAATTTCATGGGAAACGACAACATTAATAATTTTAATTCCTTGTCAATCCGGAATCTGTAGTGGAAAAGCATTCATGATGACTCTCTTCGTTAGGTAGGCTTGAACAACATTGGCTCAAAAATGATGTTTCCCGAGTTATCAACTCTTCCACACATATATGTTTTTATACGCCCACACGCAAGATAGGCGTATATTGTAATCACCCCGTCGGTCCGTCGGTCCGTCCGTTCACATTTGGCTCGTGCTCACTCTACAGGCTACAGTTCTTTATGGATTCTTTTGATTTTTATTTTGTATGTCAATATTGTTATGATGATCCCTATTGATTTTCGTGATGATCGGATAATTTTTCACCGAAATATCGTGTCTGACTTGACGTTTTACTCTATTAGCTATATTGTGCAACTCGTGCTCACTCTACAGGCTACAATTTTTAACAGATTCTTTTGATTTTTATTTTGTGTGTCAATGTCATTATGAAGATGATCCCTATTGATTTCGTGATGATCGGATAATTTTTCACCGAAATATCGTGTCTGACTTGACGTTTTTCTCTATTAGCTATATTGTGCAACTCGTGCTCACTCTACAGGCTACAATTCTTTACAGATTCTTTTGATTTTTATTTCGTGTGTCAATGTCATTATGAAAAGATCCCTATTGATTTTCGTGATGATCGGATAATTTTTCACCGAAATATCGTGTCGTGACTTGACGTTTTTCTCTATTTGAGTTATTGCCCTTGACTTTGTTAAAATGCGTGGAAATAGTTTGTGAGCAGGATTGAAGCTACAGTTTTCAACCGATTCTGATGAAACTTGTTGTGATCATTGGAATTGATAAGATCTCGGACAAGTTCTAACTTGATGCATTTTTGATGTACGGTTTTCGAGTTATTGCCCTTGACTTTGTAAAAACGCGTCAAAATTTATTCGTGAGCACAATAGAAGCTACAGTTTTCAACCGATTCTGATGAAACTTGGTGTGATCATTGATCACAGTTTTCAACCGATTCTGATGAAACTTGGTGTGATCATTGGAATTGATGAGATCTCAGACAAGTTCTAACAAGAGATATTTTTGATGAACATTTTTTGAGTTATTGCCCTTGACTTTGTAAACATGCGTCAAAAGTTGTTTTTTGCCCTTGATTAGAGCTGTGTGATTTAATTGTTTGTTGTATTTGGGTTATTGATATTGATTTTAAAAAATTTTGTGGAATTATTCAGCATAAATAATTTCTTCAATATGAGAAAATTTGTACTTTAGTCACTAAAGACTGTTTTATTATTTCTGACAGCTGCCAGTGGGCGTATGTTACCTTGCAACGAAAGCTATCTTTGAAGTAGTGTTAATCTACATTATCTGTGTACAAACGCTCAAAAACAATCCATAAGTAAAAACAATTTTTTCTTCAGACACTATTTTTCGAAATGTTTTGAGTCATAGTACTGTGGTCACAAAATAGTTTCCCAAATTTGATCTTATTTTATATAGCCCTTCAATGAAATATTATTTAATTCATCTTAACCTCAGTTACCATCTTAACCAGATCTTCTTTTCTACGTTAATGGAATTTATTTCAACTGGTAATAGAATGCGACGCTAAAGATCATTTTTTCAGATAAAGATTGTGCTGTAGGGGATCATATAGACTAAAGTTGATGAGGTATATAGAAGGTTTAGGGTAGAAAGGATAAAATAATGTGATATAATAGAGTCATATATAATCATCAGTTAATATAATATTATTGATTTACCATAAAAAATAATCATATTTACCATAATAGCACTTAAAATACATTATTGTATATCAAGGGGAATGTGAGCAGCTCATCTCAGTCATGATGATTTATGACGTATAAACGTATTCATGAATTACTAATATATCAAGATAAATTAGGCAGCAGGTTTCATTGACATCTGACTGTTGTTACGAAAGTTCCTAAATCACAGGATAGCAGGAAATGAAGAACCCTTACGAATTACTGTCTTTTTTGTCATGCTTGCATTTGCCATATTTTCCTGTTTTAGAGGCGACCTTCTGTTGCTTTGATTTTCTGGCTATTTTGGAACTAGTTGCCGCCGTAATTAGCCCGATGATTTTGAAAACATATTTTTTCCAGGATCATACATATCATGTACAAAAAGAACTTAATACATATTATGTAATTTCAGACATTTAATAAACAACTACTTTAATTAGCCCCAGTTCTATTAAAATCTATATCAGTTCAGTCCCGTTACACGAAAAGCGATAATTTATTATTCATTGTAGAGTACAATATTGTCGATTATGCCATTATCAGTCAATAACTGCTATGTAAAAAATTCAATGACATCTAATTACATTATGTTCGGCACAAAAAACTACGAAAGTCACTTACATGCAAATGATTTAGGAAGTCTTTTGGGATCAAGAAACTTGTAAAAAAAAGTTTTACTTGAATAAGCTTAAATGAGTTTCATCAAACGCTTTCGGAAAAGATGCGGGGTTCAAGCCTAATAATTTACTTGTCATTTCAGGAAGAAAAAAATCAAGTTATGACCACCAATGTCTGGTTAGATCAGGTATGTACAATGACGTCAATTTGTAAGTTTTGAAAAAGGTTTATTGGAAAGTTAATTGTATTATTGACATTTAAATCCCTGTGAAAGTTCTATCACTCGAATTGTTTTCTGACTTTTAAAAAAAAATTGTCTGTAATTACTGGCAGTAATTGCAATTTAAGGAGTTACGAATTAACTGTATTCCTTCCGAAAACGGCTATATATTTCGCACTCGTGAAAAAAAATGTTTCGTCGTGGTGGTAAATACTTTTTGGAGATGTATCGAAGGGGAGATAACACCACCAATGTTAAGTCCATTCTTGTACTGAATTTGTCAATTACCAATAATGAAACATGACTATTGTATAGTTGTTCAGAATGGTGATTAATAATCAATTCATATGAGAACAGACTTAACCTTTGCTCATTAAGTTAATTGATACCCAGCCTGTGTTCAAGACTATTCAGAAACATACTGTGCTAGTTTTACACTACAGTATTGATAACAACTTATGGAGCTTATCTCAGCTGTAAATAAAAATTTTCAGATATAATATGGTCTGCTTCCATAACAACCAGTCGCAAACAATATATGTGCCAAGCCCAAAGTTCTAAACCTGTTGTTGGCGTTCATGCATGTTTATATTTATTTTACATGTTTATTTTGCGGTGTCCGAAGTAAGTCACGCATACATGAAAGATACTTGGTTTGTTTTGATTCATGGCAGTACCCTTGAGTCTTGGGCAAATAAATTTTCTGGATTTTTTTCAGGAATGGTTTGATGAGAAATTGAAATGGAATCCTGATGAATTTAATGGTTTAAAAGTTTTACGAGTTCCATGTCATAAAATATGGAAACCGGATATTATTCTATATAACAGGTAAAAACCTTGTGCCTAGCATACAAATTGAATTGCGATTTTCATAACAGTTACAAGTTGAGTCAATTCAAACGATATAATCGTGAAGTTATTACCTTAAAAACTAACTCAGTTTCATTTACTTGTGACACTTTTCAATACACAAGACACTTTAATCACATAATCTATCATGGTCAAACCCAGTGGTTCGAATTTAATGTTTACGATTCTGATGTATGGCCCTTGAGAACTTGAGTGAAACCAGAATGTTTTAACATAGTTGACTTTACACTCACAGTAATAGAGATATTATACAAGTATTGAATATTTATTGAAGCCAAGCAACCACAGTAAATAAGGTTGACTCAAACAATTAAACTTAACTGTTGATGAATTGAATGTTTCAGTGCAATAGTTCAGGAGTTAAATAAATAATAGACCGTCAGATATAAGAAAATTTACTTGAAAATTGTAAGGTGGAATGGTATTCTGTAATTCTTAGCAGGAGCGCGATAGACAAGACCATTCGTTTCAATAAAAGGCAATATCATCCTTCTCAATTACGTGTATAAAACCTCAATAATTAAATTTAATCTATGTATTTTCATTTCAGTGCCGAAGACTACACCAATGGGTACATGCAGGCGTTAGCGATGGTATCTAATGAAGGAAAAGTCTTTTGGCCACCAATAGTAAAATTTCGCAGTACCTGTCATATTGATATTACTTACTTCCCGTTTGATGATCAACTTTGTTACATGAAATTTGGATCCTGGGCTTATGATGGTTTTCAGGTTGATGTATTTAACCGATCGAAACCAGTGGATCTATCGAACTTTGTTAGTAATGGTGAATGGGATTTATTGAGTGTTAACGCTGAA
Organism: Lottia gigantea; assembly: GCF_000327385.1. Lineage (NCBI taxonomy): Eukaryota > Metazoa > Mollusca > Gastropoda > Lottiidae > Lottia > Lottia gigantea. Next base: position 5,634,102 of record NW_008706746.1, read on the forward strand.
CGCCATGTAGTTAAATATCCTTGCTGTCCTGAACCATTTCCAGATGTAACGTTTTCCATTCATCTGAGACGGCGAACACTGTATTATATGTATAATGTAATTGTACCATGTATCATGCTATCTGTATTGACATTATTGGTATTTTGGATGAGTCCAGATAGTGGTGAAAAGGTTACTCTTGGTTTGACAGTTTTATTGGCATTTTCTGTCTTTATGTTGCTGATAGCTGAGAATATGCCTGCTACTTCAAGTTTTGTACCATTGATTGGTAAGTATAGTTGTGATCCCCAGATGGTTCTCGTCTAATTAACTTTACTTAATCATTATATTATTTCAAGTTGTCTAAGTCTACCAAGATGATTAAATGAGCAACTTGTATTGAGTCGATTTACATGAACAGTGTTTCAACATGCTTAAACATCTCTCAATGGTATAAATCATCCGTTCAGTCGTCATTAATATTCACAACAGTGCCGAAACAATAGTATAGCAGACCTTCAACGTGTAAGGCTTTCATTGTCTATAGAAAGATTTATTGCATTACGACAAACTCAGGAGATTAAATGACTTAAAGGAAGAAACTGTAAAAGAATGATTTAATTGTCATTTGCATGATTTAAAGAAATTTAAATAACCAATGTTGTTTACTTCTTAACTATTAAGGATTACGGGATTAAGCACATCGACTCGACAATGGTTGTGCTGTATAAGAATTTTTTACTTTGAGCTGAATACGGCACTTAGTCGGCGAAAATCTTACTCTTTTCCGACTAAATCTGATCGCAAAGAAATGAAATTTCCAGTTTGTGTCGACATAAGGGTATATGTCACACTTAAATGCTTACAATGATAATTTGTGTGACCAACTCTTGGATGCATTAAAGCAACACTGAAATCAACATCGTTTTAAATTGAATTTTTATGTAGTCTCGTTTACTGGCGTACAACTCCCAAAGACATAAAAGCACAATTTCACCCGACTTTTATTTTATAAACGAGACAGACTTTCGGTCTTCCTCAGCCTCAAGCTACAGACAAATAGTTAAGACTGGATTGGTCATCAGATGATTTAGTCTATTTACAGATAAAGGTCGTGTGCTTATTGATAAATACTCAATAGTAAATGACATTTACCCTTCATCGAGACAACTTTCATACTCTTTGATTAATTGTTGATGTCTCCACTTCAAATATACTGGATCTAATTTTACTCTTCATCTCCATTTCGAATACCATAATTACAAAGTTTCACATATCAAACGTTTGAAAACAAGCGTTATGATATTAACATGTCTCTAGCATGACAGTACTTCTATAACTTTCATGATATGAATTTCCTTGACCTATCGTAATTGGCAATCCATTTAATGTCAGAAATCGGCGTGTTACCAAAATACAAGAACAAATATCAGAATCATAGTTATCATCTAAAAACTCATTCAAAATACAATCGGCCGTTGAAATACTAAGCCACTTAAAGCCTTTGATCTGTACCGAAAAGACCTTAAAACATTTCTTCTTAGTTCATGTATTTATATAGGTCTCTTTATCATTCCAGGTATATATTTAACAGTTATAATGTCCTTAACTTCATTATCAGTTATCATGGCGGTAGTAGTCAGTAATATCAGTAACAGCGGACTTCGTGAGAAGATAATTCCACCGTTTTTAAAACATCTTGTCCTTATTCTGTCCAAAGTGTGTTGTATAAAGCTTAGATTTGTCCCTAGTGCCGGATTCGACGGAACAATAGTAAGATGCACGAGTAAGCAGGGTAATCAAATGCTATACAAAGGTATAGCTAATAATATTTCACATGATTCCGGCTGTGGTTTAATTGATTTTGAAAATGGCGAACCGAACAATGCACGTATAAAAGAACGAGTGAATAGGCGCCGTGAAGACAAAATGGATTCTCAAGAACTAAACGACCTGTTAGGTAAAGTCCATGAGTTAATGTGCCGCGAAAGTGAAAAAGACAGAAATGAGTTTTTGTGCAAACAATGGCAAGAGGTTGGAATTGTGGTTGATCGTGTTTTATTTTGGATATTTGTTCTCGGGACCTTTATGTCAACTATATATCTGTTGGTCATAATGCCATCAACTAAACCAGATAAAACAACTTGATGTGTGAAATATAGATCAATGGGCGTTTAACTTACTCCTTAACGAATTCAGAATGGATTCAGTTAGCTAACTAACATAATGCGATAACGGCACTGTTTGTTAGCAGTTAAGAATTTGGGCATTGAATATTATCAAGCGGTTGTGAAATTGTGAAAAGTTTACTGAAATATGACGAAAGATAACCTGAGATAAGATGATTCGATACAAATACTGATGGTGTAGCTAAGTGTTTTAGCTTAAAGAAGTTGCTTTGATGTATATTGTATGAATAATATATATTAGTTATCGCCTTGAATATAAATAGTTATTAATAAATTATTTATTTTAGCTCGTCCAATTTTCCCCACCTTTAGTGCCTTATTCACATTTCTGGTGTGGATGCACTTGAATAATTCTGCAAATCTGTGTATTGAGGATTATATTACGGATAGCAATTGAAATTGAAAATCAATACTTCAAAGGCACTACAAAAACAATTCTTATGTACACACGCTTACTTTTACCCTATCTTTACAATATATACAATAACACTTCTTGCCAATACGTCTTCAGCATTTTTTTTTCGCTCATTCATCTAGTTTTTTTTTTTAAAGATCATCTTCATTTTTCGTACCAGCACCCACACATTTTGTCAGTACATCTGCCGTCAATATATAAATATTCTATCTCAATACATCATTATTTTTTGTACGCCATTATGGAATGGCTTTTAAATCCTACTTTGGGGATTTCGGGCACATTTTTATCTCATCTGTCAGTGATTAAAAGGGAATCTACCAAAAATATCAAATCCGAAATCAGATCAGATACATAAGTAGGCAATTCAAAAGAATAGAATATATCATTTTCTATACTAAATTCTGGAAGGATATATATACACACAGCTGCTATGTCACCATCTTTGTCGTGGAATAACATATGATACCTTTTCAGAAACATCATAGATTCTGAATGCAAGTTGGGTGATGGTTATTAAGAGTTAGTTATAGTTTGTATTTAGTTAAAGTAAGTCATAATGACTTTGAAATAACAATTACTCCATGACATATTCAGATCCACCAAACTACGGTGGTTATTACCTCCATTTTAACAATAATTATTTTTGCCTTAGTGACAAATTTATCTCATATCTGTCCTAGTAATTTGTTTTATTCTTTTCTGACGTCACTGATTCCATAATTAGAAACTTTATAGGTTATTTCTGTACATTGTCTTCAAATGAATATTTGATAATATTGACCGTTCTTTTAGTTAAACGAGCACGACAAACTGACAATACAAATTTCTTCAAACATGTAATATAAATAGCGAATGATTTCAAACGACACATTATACAATGAAGTAAATAAAATAAAAGTCTGCAATTAGTTGTTTTGAGTTCGACAAAAAAAATTTGCATTAAAAAATACTAGTAATTGTAAAACATGTGGCTATGTCAACGCTCTGAAATATTGCTATGGGTGAAGGAGAAGCATTAATTAAAAATCAAATATAAAGGGACGGATTCTATTATTTGGGGGATTGATTCAAGCCTGGAATATATGTAAATAGTCATAAGAAGTACTAGAAAATTCCTTCCAAAATATATCAAACTAGGAATTTGACTTTCTATTTCCATATGTCTTTTATATATATGGCAGTCTGAAGAAAAGACGAGTTGTTTTCTTGAGCTGTTTTCTTAACTTTCATATATGGATAACTCTGTACACACACGGATTTGGAGGCTCAAAGTTTGACAGTGACCTGCGAACAATATTACTTATTTCTGAGACTAAGGTACGATTGGCCAAATGGATGACGAATCCTTTAATCTTTATTTTAAGCATCCGAATAATTCGTCGACTTAATGACGAACTATTGAAAATGGCCTTTTTCACTTTTTGAGAAAAATGCAAATGAAGTTTTAGGTCTAATTCGGCTGGACCTACAAATTAATGAAACACTATTTTTAATGATGTTGGCCTTCATATATTACATCAATCTATGGCCCAGGTTTAACTGCAAAATTTATGTCCCTTTTGGTAAATTGGGGGCATTGGTTAGGTTCGGAAAAAGTTATTGGTATTTGCCACTATGGTTGTCAATAGTAACTGCGGGGGATCATTCGTCACTTTGTCGATAAGTAACAAAACTATCTTATGCAATCAAAGTAGGCAAAAAGGTTACATCGTAACAACTAACACTAAACGAAAGTGCATAATCAACTAAGTAATAATATCCCAAAAAGAGATTTTCTGAAAAATGGTCATATTCGCCGGTTCGTCAATAAGTCAACGAATTGTCATTTACGCAGATACCATGTGATAGGTGGAAAGTATGTAATTCAATCAAGTTACTTTCTCAGTTGAAACAATTTGAAAAATATAGATTTGTTTAAAAAGTTTTTTGAAGCAGGTTCCTGTCTACTGAATGATTTACTTGGATAATCACAGCCGATATTCAATGGAATATCATAATTGAATAAAAATACATAAAATCAATTTTAGAGGTATAGTTAGGAGGTGCATGGTGACAGAAAAATATCATCACTCACTTTAATGAAGTTCTGCTATAATGAGTACTGAAGCAGTTGTCGTTAGAGGCACAGGCAATGTTCATTCTTCCGAGACATCTGATGTCACTCTCCGATAGCGTCGCAAGTGTGTCATTCGTTTAGTCATAACGTTAATCTCGTATACTTAACACAACAATGCAGTAGTTTTGGTTCTTGTTATAATGCAAACCTGCATTTCATTTTGCTCTAACTTCTGGAAAAATTATATTTTCTGAACCTAAACACGCTACATGTATATAAATTTATTTCATGTGAGGCTACACTAAAATCCAGGATAAATGCTAAGTATGGCCAAGCTGGAAAAAATAATAATGATGTGTATTAAATCGTTCTATTTATTTATTTTCTTGCAAAAAAACATACTTTTTCGAAATTTTCTCAATGTTCAATGAAACGACACAAAATTTAAAGACTTTGCGACTCTACTCTATTGAAGTGTGTGGGGAAAGAAAGTCCTGAAAGAAGCTTCAGCACATGCTATTAAGGCACTATCTAGTTTTGATCAAGAATGTATTCAAAGAAGAAAAAGTGCCCATATCTGTCATTCCACAGAAGTTTCCCTCGGTTATCTAGTAGATAGAATCGGGTTGGCTGCGACACCACAAAAGGACATAAATATTGATTTAAGAAATGATCAGAGGCTGCAAGACAGAATGATAAGTAGAGATAAACACTGTTGATGTATCTCCCACGTCTAATGAGACTTGTTGATTAAGACAGATCAACTTCTAGCGTTAGTCAATTGGACAAAGTTTGAAAGATTAAATTTCTCTTTTAACTCACTCGTTTTCCATCATTAAACTCGACTGAATAGAAGTGGTGGCTAAGATCTCAGCTCATCAATGAAGGCAGGTTAAAAGTTTAGATAAACTAAACAAGTTTCAAAAATCGATAGCAGATGAGAAAAACCAGTTTTGGACTTTGTACAACCAATTTAACCATTGCTTTAGGCATGGCAATTATCTTAATTCAAAATCATTTTTGGTAAAAAATGAATCAAAGCAATTTGAAGAAAACTTTGAATGTATAACTATGCATGGCTCATGTTTGTTTTTATACATGTGTATATCTATTTACTGCAAAGTAATATAAGAAACCTACTCCAGGCAATTACAATTACTTTAACCTGGGATGACATTAATTTAACAACCAATTAGTTTATGACTTACCCACAAGCACTAGTTGCCAGTAAGAAAAAACATATTGAGTGCAAGTAAGTCACACGTCTTCCATCGGTTCTTCGGTACTCGAATGACTACTTGGCTGAAGATTTTATGTTACATTGAGCTCTTACGCAGCAGATCATCCTATTCATATCATCAGTAAGCTTTCAAAACATTTCGAGGAAAAGAATATTTGGTGAGTGAGAAAAACACTAGAAGCTATAGTTATGCACGAGCCGATTTTTTTGGACGGCGTACTCTCTCGTAGGATCCAACATTTTCTAAAATTCTACCGTGATTAACTGGTCAGAACATTATAAACAATAAACAAGATAATCGCCCAGAGTTAAAAATATATGCAGACCAATTTTCATTGATTGAACATATCTCTTGCAAAGCTGGACTGAAAACGGTACATCCGTGACATGCTGACTAATTGCCAATAAATCTTAGATATGAATAATACTGCAATAAGGATATAACAAATGCGTCATACTTATCCCGGAATAGATGCTAGATACAGATATTATATTCATATTAATGTAAAGATTGTGTATGTGGAGTGGGGGTGGGGGTGTACGGTGGTTCAGTGTGTTTGGCGATTTCTCGCTAACCTGAAGATCAAAGATCAATTGCAACATAATGTCACAATAAATTCAATAAATAAATTCTTTCACCTGGTTTCCCCGTCAGTGATGCAAGAAAAGAGTCTAGGCGTTCGGGCAGGCTGTCCATGTTATTGTTCCTTAACACTTGAAGATCAAATAGGAGTGGGCTCATGCCGCTGTTCTTCATTGCACTGCACTGCGTTACTGGCCTTCATTAGTCGAATCAGCTGGTGAAAAACTTATTTCATTATCAGTGTACAAGTTAGGGATCTTGGCTTCAATGACCAATAATGATAACTATGCTTACTATAGTGTAAGGCCTTCACGTTGACAAAATGTGCTAATATGACCGATATACCAAGTAATCGGTTTCAGAATCCATTTTATGTCAGTAAATAATCTTTAATAACGACATAAACAAAATAATCAGTAGCCATATTACATCACACATCAAACAATGTTCTAAAACGAAATTGTTCGTCATTAAAACAATAATAACATGTTGCATGAAATGCGAAAACAGCCATCTGTGTGGGTCATAAAATTTCCAGTGTTGTTTTTCAATAGCTTCGAACTCCATTGGTTCAACTATCAAAGGGACTGGTTGAACTACCAACAAAAACAAACGCAGGAGAGCAGAAGTTAAAAAAAATATTCGGGGCGAGGGGGACAACGACCAACTTAAGTCCATGGGTCTCCACTCATCTAGTTGAGCCAATGATGACATAAAGATAAGTTTACAGTTTTAAAGGCTTAAAGCCATGTTCTTCACCAGCATGAAACCCTTGAATTTAAAAATTCCCCTTTGAAATAATAAGACTGCATGCATATCTTGATCCTACTCATCAGGCTGCTTACTTATTATCTACTAGTCAAGATTAGATGACAATAAACCTTTAAAAATGAGGCTAGGTGAGAGCAATTACTGACAATCTTCTTAATAATTTATAGTTATTGTGGCCAGTTTTCACGACTTGGTCAAACACATATTTACAGAGTAATATTGTTAGGAAAATCATTATCAGTTTCAGTTAACAATTGTTCCTTATCGACTTCGTGGAAAGCACGGGGCAAAATAGCTGGAACATCTCCTAAGATATTATATAAGTTTCATTTACCATACAGCTTCAAGTTAATTAACTCATTTTCAGTTTCATTAACTCCTTATTTTGAATCTACTGGCTTCATTTGAAACATATTCCGAAGTTTGAAGTATTTCTTTTTTTTTCCAGAACAGTGTTTTCAAACAAAAATATATTCTAAATGTAAAAAAATTGTGGTTTTCAACATTACTTGCACCTTGCATTTTACGTTGTTTTTACGTGTTTTTTCATAGGACAGATATTCACAGTTTTGGAAATGGTTATATGAATATAAAGCATACGATGACACATTGTACTAACAGACGATTACTATTATACGACTTTTATTTTTCCTTTTCTTTTTAAGATGTATGATATTGAAAAGAATGGATATTAATCAAAACGATATTAACGAAACATGCAATCTTTGAATTCACTATTGTATACATATAACAAAGCCAAGAAATACTTTGTACTTGGTAAATGTTAATTGACGTGAAAATTTAACTTTTTATTTAATAGTAGGCGAACAGAACGCCGTAATTTGAAGTTTGTATTGGTTGAGTTTAGATGGTAAATCATATTGACAAATTATTATATTATATGTATGATGACAATACATTGGTATATTTCGGGGTCTTTATTGTGGGAGAAGGGGGAAAGGGGGAGAGTGTTGGATTTTCAAGGTATCATCACACGGAACCTCAACTGACTTTCTTAACCTTGGGCATATTAACCATATTTTAATTCATAGTTTTGGCAGTTTTAGAAACAACCCCGCTCTCCATAAGCCAAGTTTCAACTATTTTCGTCTACAACTGATCATTAGTCGTTGATTTTAATTCCATTTTTATTTATGAGACAATCAGTTAGAAGACATTGCCAGTCAGATATATATGAAAATCATGGATACTAATAAGGTTTAGCCTAATGTAGGGATTACAACTAAATGTATTGTAAATACCACTAAAACATAATGTCATACCTTCAAGATAACACTTCAGATGAATGAACAACCTTGACATCTAGTAACATTTAGTCCCTTATACTATCCCAAGAATGGGTTTCTCAACTCTGCACTCCTTTTCAGCTAGTCAATATACCCATAGTTCAAAACATTGTTAGTTTGGTATGGTGAAACCGTGCTCAAAGAAAAATAATGTTACTTTGTTGATGGGAAACCGTGCTCAGAGCAAAATAATGTTGGGAGTTACTTGTATTGAAATACCTTTATGCTTGTCAAGTTATGTTCATGATGTAACATAATGTTCACGTATATGATTGAATATTTCGAGGCCCTAAATTGCATTTAAGTTGATCCTAAAAGATAATAGCAAGAAGTGGAATGAATAAATCCACAGACCACAATTTCCTTTTTGAGACGATTCATCAATACCATGCTCAATATCGTCCTTAATAATTTAGAAATTGCCAAATAATGTATCAATAGTTTCTTCAGATGAAGTAATATGGACCTGTTTTATTCGATTATTTATTTTAAAGTAGATCCTTAAATCCATTACGTTTCCATATCACAGTCTCATTAGAAAACTTCCCTTTGAACAAGTGTTTTGTGGAGAAGAAAAATTTCAGTTGAATTGCCTCTTTATTAAATTATCAAGATTCTTGTCATATCTGCAATAAATATCCGGATTAAGTGAAGATGCCATTTCATTTCATTATTCATGCTTTAAACAAATAACAAAACGTCGAAAAAGCAAACAGAAGAGAATTTTCAACACTTTTTTCCGCCATATATATCAGTTGTGTTAAAAACTTAATGACAGTCGGTCTCCTATCTCTCGTATTGGATCAATATCTAGTCGACATGAAGAGAATCTATATATGGTAAAATAACACCGTGTTTTCCTCTACGACATGCGCACAGTTTTGCAGAAGTTTCCCACTTGGCATTGTTTTGTCTAGTAATTATGAACATTGTTTTTGTGAAATTTACTGATTTTATTTTTTACTTGGTATTAGCGATACTAAATGAAGTGAAGAACTATTGACTAGTATGATTCAATAGATAGTTATCAATCGACAAGTTATAATGGTTTGAATGGGAAGTAATCATTGAATCATGTTGAATAAGGCTCCGATTTGGATACTGTTGGTGTATATAAATATTTTATTGCAGTTTGTATATTCTTGGACAGGTATGTACTGTTTATTCATTTATTTTATCCTTATCCTTCTCTCCGTAGTCTTTAAGCACAGTTGAAAACAGACAATATAATTGTTTGAAGTTGATAAAATAACATTATATTAATATTTTACGTACAAGCTTCGTTATGTGAACGAGCCTTGTGAGGTCGTTATCTCAATATCGTTTTTTTATGTCTCTAAAATCGTATTTTTAATAAATTGAAAATGTATTTTCTGATATTAACCGATATTGAATTAGTCAGATACATCTTGTTTTAAGTTTTGTATATCTGATTTAATCTTCAATAATTCATAACACCTGTTTATCCTAGTATACATCGCTTTCGTAAGCGTATTTATAACTTTATAAGTTAGACAGGAAGCAAAAGTTGGATCTCTATGATATCTGATTTTGTATTCTTTGTACTTAATAACGAGTAAATTCGGACCAATTTAATGTTTTTAATTGTGAGTGGAGGTTTAGTTGCCAACCCTCACACAATCCAATCCGGTGCTCCTGAAGAATGAGCTTTTCCTGGCATTTTCTTTTTTTTTAGTTACCTGTTACCTAGTGTCAAGTACCTTTGTTATCAACTTTCAACCAGTTCAACTGGTCAGTTAATAATTTTGGTTATGAGTGACTTCTTGTTTATTGAAATATTGTACTGTAATATTTTGTTTTGAAATATTGGGGACAGGTTACTATAGAATTCCTATAAATGTATTGATGAAAACCTCAACAAGTTTAAGATGGTCTATTAAAACTATTTATGTCTTGGTGCGAGAAGATTGGCAGCTCAACTTTCTATATGGTGAGAAACCAAATGATCCTTGATTTGCTCTTAAGAAAATTGTAGATTGTATACTAAGTATTCGTTCAAAGTAATCAAATAACACTTAGTTAATGAATGACCATGACCATTGGTCACTTAATGCATGTTGACGGTACTTGGTCTAGACGATTACTAAAATGTTCCGTGTTTAGATGACCGTTTGCATGTCAGATATGGCAGCTGTATGCGTGGAAATTTCTGAAACAAATTGCTCACAATGAGCACTAATGTCACTTGACCAAGTTAGTGTCAAAAGACTTTCTAAAGATTGTTATAGCAACAAAGTCTTTCAACTACTGAGATAAATAGACACGGAATCTGTCAATACTCTATTTTATTCTCTCGTTGTCATCTTTATAATAGACTTAATTGATTAACTTAGAAACTATAACATAATCTGTTCGGTCTTGTTTATTTTTAAAAGAAAAAAAATACGAACTTAACTTCACAAATGTATTATGACATGGTCGGTTAACGACAATAGTTTCAGGACATGGCATAACATTCCAAAATAATATTTCTGCTTAAAAGAATCTATATTGACCCTACTAGATCCGCATGTTGTTGATAATTGTCAATACTAAAAAATGAAATTTCCTATTACGCTATAATGAAGACAGAATGAAGCAACATCATAAGGTCGAAGCGGATTCTCTGGAGGACTAAATTTTCAACAGGCTATGAATTATTTTGACACGTATATACTACTGAATTCTGCTTCCAAATAAAAAATATCATTTGGAAAGGTGTTCAATGCAGTTAACCAATATAAATATACATCCAGGCGTTTCCTTTCAGCGTTGCTATTCATTCTGTTCTCGCATTCTTAAGACCTGAGAATGTGAAAGGTAGAACATATTATATCGAACGCAGTCTCAAAAGACAGCCATCATTTTATGATAACTCGTTTCAGTTGGTATGCTGCATTCGTTGAATGGTGACATTAAAGAATCAGACATTATCCTTTACCGTATAAAATAGAAAGATATGTTCAAAAAACGTTTCAAAGGCACGATCACAGAAGTTTTGAAGCCAGCTACAAATCTGTATCTGATATAAAACAGCTGTTTCCATAAATATTACTGCGGTAGGTAGCCTTAGCAAGGCACAGTATATTTACCCTTCCTGAACTGAAAATGAGACTCTGCGATTGGGTTTGTCAACCCAGCACCAAAATGAAGTTTTGAAAGCAAACAAACATGTAATTATTCTTTCTGTAAAAGGTTATCGATTGTAACGTTGTTTTATTATGAATTTTAAAGTAGTTCTGAATAGCAGATTGCATATTGATGTGATATTGATTTTGTTCTTATTATATTTTAAGACATCCATTTCAAGTGCTACTTGATTTTTGCAATTTTATTATAGAACGACTACAACATATTATAAATACACCCTCAACAAGTAGAATTCACTCAGACACAGTAGTGAATAATCGAATACCAGCATATAAATTGACTTGACTTTTCACTGTAAAATCGAAAATTCCCGTGAGCTCAGAAAATGTTTAATATTCGATTTATATATCGAGTAAGTACATGTGTATTAAATGTGCATTATTAACTTATTAGATTGTTCTTAAAAAAGCTTTTTAGAGTATCGTAAGAAATAAAGAAGGGAGCTATCTAGAGGATTTTAAGAAAAAAGAAGCTATACTCTAAGAAAAATGAAGATATCTTTAGGATTTTAATAAAACAAAAAAAAGCTACTCTAAGAATAAGGAGCTATCTAGAGGATTTTAAGAAAAACAGAAGCTAATTAGAGAATTTGAATGGATGTGAGTGGCGCCTGGTAGAAAAGTAAACATGGTCTGTATTCATGATTGTATAGAATGAATATAAGTTTTAACGGGTTAGTAATCCAAAATGACCCTGTAATTACTGTCAAAACGGGTCCAAGTAATTTTGAGACCCTTCTCAGTTCGTGGAAAGTTGGTTAAACCATAGAACTATAATATTATATTACATTTCTATGAATGAACATTCTCAGGTTCCTATTGCGGTTTTTCTTTCTAATGTCATAGTAAGAAATTCTCTTATCTAAGATAATGTTTGTTAATGGTAGACTTCTACTATCTTTAAGTGATATTGACAGTTACATGAACCTTACATTTAGAATTTAATTTTTACACATCTCTAGCTTTCTACACGTAATCTTACATTAGATCTCTTGCTTAGTACACCATAATCTACACTGACATTTATTAGAAAATCATATTATCAAAAGTCTCTATGAATTGGGCCATACCAAAATAATATTCTGTTCGTCGGGAATTTCGTACCCGATTTTCCGTTATCGAAATTTTATTTCTAAAATTAAAAAATAATATGCCGTATGTGTCAAAAGAGCTCCCGTATGTAAAATTTTGAAAAAAAAATTTTTGATTTAAAAAAAAAAAATTATATTGCCCGTATGTCCGTACCTCTAAATTGATCAGATAACATGATTGTTTAGCTCTCATTTTTAATTTCATTTTTATTTCTCTAAGCCTAAAATTTGGTAGCGGGAGTAACAAATTGCGCCCTCTATTTCCGTTTGTCAGTTTGTGGACATCGTGCGACAATTATAGTAGAACATGTTCCAGCTGTTGAAAGAGTGAGTTCGTACAGTAGTTTAGGCCCTTCGCTGAAGCAAGAACGTTTTCTCGAGGACCGAACGCATCGAAATTCCGGAAGTTGTTAATTATCAGAAATAGGCATGGCCGATGCAGTGCTATAGTTAATATTTGTATTTGTCTTTTTTACCAAAATTATTTTAGTAATCAAAATTAGGTCACACCAGAAACTTATTTTGCCATACTGATGTTGAGCCTGAAAACAATTTTAAAGATGTTTATGATCTGGCATCTACAGGAATTCAATCGTGCATATCACAGATCCCAGAAAAAGTGTACATCAAGGACAATATGTTAAAATCAGGCGGTGTCTTGGTTACACTTTCGTTGAAAATTTCTCTGTGTGATGAACTGAAATCCAAGTTTGTGGACTTTTTAATTAACTTGCCTTCTCATTCTTCGTCTGAAGAACCTGTTTGTAATACTTGCAAAAGTGATAAATATGTGTTCGATTTTATGATGGCATCAAGAAAGACATTCATGTTTCCTGAAAAACCTACACCACCAGTCTTTGACAAAACCTTAACTGGACCTCAAAAACTATTTTGTGATGTGCTAGATTGGTGCAAAACAATTGATGATGGCTGGTCAAAAGACCAGTTAAACTGTCCAAAAAAATTTTGTGGAAGATTACAAATTTTTTGTGGTATGTCGATACGCACCATGACAAATTTAAAACAGCTAGTTGTGCCATATCAAAATGTTTTGAAGCCTTTACACCATAAATAAATACTATTAATTGTTATTTTATCTGAATACATTCAAAATCATCCATGCTGGAAAATTTTAATGGTACGAAGGGACTTTTTTTTTTAAAAAATTAAAAAATATTATATCGCACCGACCAAATCAATGATTACTAACTTTTAGACATTTTTTTTTTTAAATTAAAAAAAAAATTTCGTTCGCTCGTACCTTTTTTTTTTCAAGAAATCCCGAAGAACAGAAAATTATTTCGGTACGGCCTTGTAGAAAAAATACATATTGAAAACTAACATCGATACCAAAGAAATTTAACTTAAAAGGGTAAAAGTTAGATTCATTCCTGTAAATTTGTCAACCAAACGAAGGTCATGCCTGTTTACTCTGCAATGCGGGTTATTCAGAGTGACTAGTAGTGAAGTGAGATTTTATTATTCAGTATGCATTTATAACAAAAAAAAATATTGTTGCACTACATTTAAATCCAATAACTCAAGTTTAAGACATAATGTTGAGAATACAGAATTTAAATTAAGCTTGTCCAAACGGAAAGTGACACCTAATGTATGATTGTTGATTTGAGCAATACATACAAAAGACGTAGCTGGTATATCTAATATTACTTCTATAACTGAGTTGATGGCTTTTATAGCACACCCTTTCATATGTTTAGACTCTAAAAGTGGTTATTGGCAATATTTTTATCTACTACACAAGAAAGCGAGAAAGGGGACAGTAGACCATGTCGTTTTTCACTTATTCCACAGAAATTTGAGAAAGGAAAGATCAAGGATTATAGTAGTGATTTAGATGTATTTGATATGATAATTTCTGTCAGTTTCTAGTCTCTGTTTGTCGTCTCTTCATGTCTAGTGGAAGATAATGTAAAATGCTTTTTTTCCCATAGAAACCATACGTTAAAAATTTCTTTGTGTCTACATCCTACAATGCATTGATCGAATCTTTCTAAAGTTGTTCAGTATTACTACGGTTAATACAGACAGAAAGTTTTGACAAATGATATCGATAACTATAAATCACGCAGACAATTTGATGTATTAATTTTCTATATATTTACTTAAATATACTTAAATAGCAATTCGACTTCATTTCCTATTTTGTACATTGGTAGATTCTAGACGACCTCTCTGGCACCACCAGTCTGCGATCACATGAAGTGACAATGAATATTCGGTTTAACCCCATTTAAATAATTAGAGCACTTTGAATAGCATCATTAAATGAATTTAAGTGTATTGAATATTGGAATACTGTCAGAAGGAACTAGTAGGAATTAACACCTCATCTAGAAAATCAATCTGTAATTTAGATTCCTGCAGTAGAATTGAGAGTATTGGTCTAGATTTGGTATGGTAAATTGAATTCTGATCAATGATTAAATTAATCGTAATCAAATGATATGGGAATATTGGATTCTTTATGCTAAAGGTAAAAGAGCATATTCTAATGTAACTAGCTTGGTTTGATGTTGAGCACGCAACCGGCCATAAAAAGCGGAAGCAAAAAAGTAAAGGATTGGCAGAAAGAATCTTAAATTTTACTTCAGCCTAGGATTTAATTGACTGTACTAACCTTCATTCATATTGATTCATTCCGCTCGCTTGCTTACTCTCTTTCAAATCAGAAGTAAAAATTTATAACCGTAACCGTAACAATTGGCATGCTAATAATCCAACTGATAAGAGATAAATACCCGACTGAGAAGGAGTGGGGAGGGTTGTTTAATACGCCAAAATTCAGGTACGTAACGAAATCTTTTTTTTCCTTTTTCAATGCGACCACAAGAAATATGTAGAGAAGACCGATAGTAGTGTAAAGCACTGTCCATGGACGCATTTGAAGTAACGGAGACAACGTTAAAACCTGTTTGAAAGCAATATTGTGGATCCATGTTTTTTTACAGAATAGATCCCCAAAAAAAATATCTTATGCTTACAAGCCATTGTTTTAATACAATAAACGAAAAAAGTAGCATGTGATTGGTACTCTTAGCATGTGTGTCATTACAAACTGGATGCTGGCTTGTTCGCTTGTTGCTTTAAAAAGCTTTTGGATTGCTTCTGGTTTATGTGATTTAATAATTTAGACGAGTATTTGATGTCGTCTAATCAATCCGGGATAATATTCGATTTCGTCCAATCAATGCAAAGTTTACAATGACTTCAACCCGTTCGTCGAGATGAATCTTCAGATGGAAACGGAAACTGAAAGAAACCAAAACTATTGAAGTCTGGCTCTTCGATAATAAAATAGATAATTTAGTTTCTTTCATAAAAACCTATATTGTATAACACCTCTATAAGGATTACATTTAGGTTTTCAATTATTTTCAGGACTAGACTAGAAAAAAAATATCAGTACAGTGGAATTATACACTTAGTACAATACATATGATAATTTCACTTCTAGCCAGGTGAAGATGTCAGAAAAATAAAAGGAAATTTTGTCCTTTTGGTTATGGAATAGCCACAGTGGCTTCGCGATTTACGCTTACTAAACAAAACAGAAGATCCAGGCTTTATTCTCGACATAGATCCAGATTGTTCTTTTGTATTTCTTCCCTATCACTGATCATGTGGGGCTCAAATGGTTAAAGATGTTCGTCGTTTGCATTAAACGAAGGTTTTTGTGATGTAGATAAATAACGTTTTATATTCATCGATATTAGATATTAAAAAAAGGTTAGATAAAAGTTAGTCTGCAACCTTACGACCCATTCAATTTTCCGTCTTGGTCGATCTAACCTTTACCAAGGCCTCAAAATACAAACTCAAAAGTTAAGCGTCTCCATAATAAAATTGTAAGATATATGCCAAAGTTACAAAATCTTTATTTTTTTAAATGGGGTAAAATTGAGGAAAAACAATCAAATGTTTAACTAATTTTACTAAGTAAAGTTTTCAGAAAAAAATTTAGATGATTTTTCATTTGTTCCAGTGTTATACTACGCTTTTGACAGAATACATTGTATTTACCTAACCTTGATTTCTTGATTATTATATTTAATGGGATTTCTACTGGAAACTAGCCACGAAGGTCTTCTCCTCTGTTCATATTAAGCTTTATTTTGTGGATCAGGTACCATAATGAGAAGAAAATAACCCTACTGTAAATAACTTTACTTAACAGGATGTAATTAATGACTTTTTCATCTTGGTTGTAATAAAGATGGATGGAGAACCATTAATTGTCATTTGTATTGTTTGATCGTGGTTGATAATGATCTTTAGTGAAATCAAACGAAGAACAATGACATATCATTAATTACAGTTTTATTTGATATTCTACACAGATTTTAATTAGTGAGTTGAGATCGTAAACAATAGAAATAAATATCAATATTTCAATCATTAGTTATCACTTTATCAATGTAAATATCGTTACATATAAACAGTTATCTAGATAAATAAATGTCGTATTAACTACTTCCTCAATGACGTATCAGTTAAATTCTGGAAACTATTCTCTCAGTGGTAAATCCACTAAATACATGCGATTGTTTTTGTCTTTGGAATGAGCCAATGAGCAGCATACTAATGACAACTCTCAAACTCAGTCTCTGGGGAGACATTTGTATATTGATGAGTTCGTTTTTTTAACAGTTTCTTAGTTATTAATTATTGATTCAACAAAAATTTAAAATCATTGGCTTGTGAACGTGATAGAGAGCCCAGTTTTGATCTGATTTTTGAAACTTACCTATTGATGGATCAATAAAGTTTCTTCACGATTTTAGTCATTGACCATGTACTAACATAGGGGACATTACTGAATTACCCAGGCTAATGTAATAAAAAAAACCTGTATTTCTTTGATTGTATATCTGTAACAGACGATTGAATTTCCTTCAGGTCAACATAGTAAAAGAATTTAAATACTCACAAAATATTTTGTATTTTGAATGTTATTTGATGAATGACAAGTTGAGTGCCCTTGAGTATTAAACGTTCACCGCTAGAGATGTTTTTCTTCTTCAGATTCAGGCACTATGTTTCACAGTCCCTTGAAACCCATTTAGGTTGTGTTTGGCATGTGGTTTGAGTTTAAAGTAAGGTTTTACAACCACGTTAGACTAAAGGGAAATAGTATTTGCATAACTATTGTCTGGACAGAATAATTAACCAGTATATAAAGCTGTGATGTGTAAAGTAATTGATGGTAGACAATATGTATTGGTAGACATTGCATGTTTGTAACTCTTAGAGAAACCACTTTGTCTTATCATTGCTGGAACTCGATTGTGTGTTGTACTGTCATCACATACACGTGTATTGTTTAAGGCTAATTATACTTATTAAATTCTTATGTAGTAGCTAATTTTACTGGAACCGGTAAATAAAGAGAAAGTTATCAAAATCAAAATGATTGTATCTATATATTTCTTTATTTCCTCAGGATTTGGGGAGACCTGCATTAAACTAAAGATAGCTTTAATTGTTCAAGATGGCTTGCATTTCTTAAAATTTTAGACCGGGCTTTACCTAAAAATGAAGTAACAGACTTTCTGGGATTATATATGTATCAATTGAATGTTAATAGTTAACATTTTTTAAATGTTCAGGTTCACCAAGTATTTCTGATTAGATTTTATGTAGTATGTTTAATGTTTGGTACAATTTTAGGACATTATAAATGTTTGGTGGATGTACCGCTCATATTTTTGCAAGACTAACCATGCAGTAGCAAGTTATGGTTTCATCCATTTTGCTCAAATGCATTACTAAAACAGTTTTAAAACATCGTTTCAAATGTCATCATTAGAAACCGGAAGTGACAATTCTCTTCCATCATAATGCTGAATGACATATAAAATTAAACTGAGATCTCATTGATATTAGATTTCTGGTCTTAGTAGAAATATTTTGAGGTACTAAATTACGTGATTAAAAACTATCATTATCAAAATCAATAAATGATGTTATTTCAGAACCAGAAATGCCTCTACAAGAAAAATAGCAGTTTGAACGAGTTTTATGCAGCTTGAAATGATGCGAGGTGTTTTCTTTCGTGTTTAGTTCGGAAATATTGTACTATTTTGTATAAAGCATGTGGTGTTTTGTGAAGTCAATATCTTTGTTTGAAAATGAATCAATGAATATATAATATTTTATATTTAAATATTATTTCATTTATAAACATCGTGAGTCGTTTGTTTATTTGATAAATAGTCCTACTTCTTGAAACTGTATAATAATCACGCTGTTGCTTATTCGTGTAACGAAAAAATAGAGTATCAACGACCAAACAATTTAGCGCTAATTTCCAGTAGAACATATAAGATTTAATATACAAGAATTATAGAAGTGCTGAAATCTTTATTGCGAATACAGTCAAAATCAATCTGTGAAAAAAATATAACGTGATAATTAATTTTGTGCCAACGTTCATATTTCAGAATCTGTTATTCTCACTTTAAACTTTTAAATTTTAAACTTAACAATTTGATTTATATAGTCTACCGACGAAAGTACGAATACAGTGATATTGGTAGTCATACCGCTTTTTTTTGATATTTGTAAATAGTCTTCAGAATAATCCCTCCTATTATAATTCAAACTAGAAATTTCGCTTTCTATTTCTAAACTTGTATGAATATGTCTTTTTTGTGATGGAGACTAGTGGCTCAACTACCGTTGACTTATTGAACCAAGTTCACGGCTCTCCAACCCCTCAGGGGTAGAAAAAATATAAAATTGAAACAAAATCACCAAAGTAAGTATCTTAGGTTAACACACAATATAAAATGATTCACAATCACTTATTCTAGGCCCCACCAAGGGCCGTTATCCACGAAAATTAAAGACCTTTACTGTAGATGGCAACATAGCTGTGTCTTTAATCCTCCCACAGTCTCCGACTACCCCAGCCATGCACTTAATAAGCAGGCCCAAATAAGTGAGCAGGCCCACTCAATAATTTGAGCCATTGGCGTAGTCTCAAGAACAGATTAGCTTATCTAAAAAATTCTGAACCTGTTCCTGTTAAAGAAATCTTTTTTTTTAATTATTGTCAATGAACACAAAACATTTGTCTCACAATCATTGATCTGATGAGATCCTAATATAAGTATTATAACGTGAGGTGACTGAACTCGGACCGTTCGTCTGTCCGTATACAGCATTGGTTTAAATATTTAAGAGAGCCAAATAAGTCGTGCCTCTCTATTCCAAAAGAATTATCGATTCGACTTACTGTGTTATTTACTATGTTCGAACTAAGGAGTTTGAAATCTTTAACCTTCATAATGATTATTCTATATATTTCCAGATTTAAGATATCATAATATCAATGTATCCAGATTAACAGATGAACAACGATTATTACAGAAATTATTAGAACATTATGATCCCAATACTAGACCAGTATTTGACGCAGCAAAACCAGTGGTTATACGACTTGGTATCACTTTAACACAAGTTTTAGATGTGGTAAGTTAAACACTGAAGTCGGATGAAGCTTATTGTTTTCGCTTTAACACTATTGTGACTAGTTTTATACCCCCAGGGTATGTCTGTCCACCAATGGTTTGGTTTGCAATGAGACAGATCACAAATCTATTCGTAATGTTTTCGAAAGTTTTCAAATATTTCAACTCAGTGTATACATTTTCAAAACTTGTCATAAACACTGTTTCGAGCAATGAAACTGCCCTTGATTTTGTTGTTAGTACCCCCTCCCCTCATGGCCAGGTCGTAATTAAGGCCCAGTTTATGAAACCAATTGTGAAGTAAATTCTTGCAAGTACAATATATGTAAACCTATATGTCTTATTTTTATTTACGGTCAACTGGGAACCGCTTTTTACGGTTTCGATTAGTTTTCAACTTCATTGCACTCTGTATTAGTTTCATTATATATTTATAGGACGAGAAGAATCAAGTTTTATCTACAAATGTTTGGCTAGATCAGGTAAATCTATATAATTCCTTTTCTATAAATGTCAATGACTTAAGGCATTTTAATCCAACAAGGAGGATAAAAGCAACAATTTTAAATTATAAATAATAATAATAACTAAAATTTCCTAAGAATTGAAAATGTATCTAACCAATTATTTTTAAGTTTTAAAATTAAATCAATTTTCTACAGAATACAAAAATAGAACTTCTCTTAAGTATTCTCGTTGAAACAAAGGGATAGAAGAATTTATAACATAATTGACATATTGAAAATGTGACAGTTACGAATTTATATAAGAGCCATTTCTTACTGCGTGGTTGGTATATATTATGTCTTACTGCGTGGTTGGTATATATCATGTCTTACTGCGTGGATGCAATAATTTGCTATGTTAATAATTATTAATGCGCTTTTCTCCGTAAACTCTGAATTCACACCGTTTTCTTCCAATTATTGAAAATCTACAATAATGTTATATAGGGCCTATGAGTTTAAATTGATTTCTTCATACAGAGAGAAAAAAACAGAGGAGTAGAATTTCAACACGAATTTATCACTTGTCATTGATTTAGAAGTTTTTCTGAATTATTGGATTTTTATGTCATTAATGTGTTCAATATTGACTAACTTATATTTCAAAATAATGTGTTGAATTGTGCATTCTATACATTCTTTGAATTTCTCGTATACGCCATTTCATAGCACCTGCCCTTAATTTACAAGCCCAAAACAGCTGCCCGCATACTTACGACCCATGCGACTAAATTGTGTTCCTCGGCGCGTTTGCCACGACTGTAACGCTCTAAGCACGTGCAGCTTCCAACATTGGGTTCTTACTAGCCGTCCTCTAACCTTGAATATACAACCAGTTTTCTTATCATCGTCGATCCATGCTGCAAGTTTGATAAACCGCTCAGAAGTAGTATTCAGAACTCTTTAAAGGCAGTGGAAATGTGATCCCTCTGAGAATCTCGAGGGTCGCTTAAAGGACGACACTCAGTCACCGTTTAACAATTGTTGCATCATTGCCACGCGGGTACGGCTTTCTCAACGCGTTCCAGAACTGATTGACCGCGCGATTTTCTTATGACGACTTTAACACACTCTGAGCCAATTTTTTGTCGCTGTAAAAGCCTTTCCAATGAGAAACAAAACAAAACTATTTGTTCTTGCTTGCACTCAGCATCAAGATGCATGACTGAACAAATCTTGATTTTTATTGCATACAGTCGAAAGAGACGATGAAGTGAATTGAAAAATCAATTTCTAATTACATTGAAAAGAACTTAAAGTTAGTAGTTATGCCTTTTATTGGCGAAACCTATTTTTAATTTAATTGCTCGGAAAGATTTGAATTTGATTCATTATTAAATTCGTGACTTTCCTACTGATCAATTACTTCAACAATAATCTTCTAGAATTGATTTTGTCTATATAATAACTATATGATATTTATATTTCTCAAAATTCTTTCAGACCGAATTTCAATAGATCGTTAGATAAATTGGAAGCATTCAAGGCTGAAACAAAACATTGAGCAAACAAATTCTCCAAAGTTCCATTTGGAAGCCGCGGTGGCTCAGTGAGTTAGACATTTGCTCGCTAACCTGATAGTTGCCCGTCTTCATTAGCCCACATAGTGCAGAAAAGTAGGACGTAAAACTCCATTCATTTCATTTTTTCCAATGTTCCCTTTATAAATATGCACCACACAATAAGATGTTTTTACTGAAAGATCTCCATTAATGCTGGCTTGGTTTAAACAGATCTAAATTAAGGCATCAAATGAAATCTTTACAGAAAATACGATAAATATCTGCAATTGTTTTAGGAATGGTATGATGAGAAGTTGTCGTGGAATAAAGAAGAGTTTAGTAATATATCCATCATTAGAATACCTTGTAAATTACTTTGGTTACCAGATATTGTTTTATATAACAGGTAAGCCAGTGTATCGTAATCAGATAATGTTACATTACCAGCTCATATGCTCACGTCTGTATTTCCATGAATATTAACGAAGGCTTTGACTCTGTAACAATATGTTTGTTTGTCAGATAATAGAATAGATATGTCTACTACTTTAGAAAATCGACGTCTCAGGAAATGTTATGAATAAATCAAATTAGCGAAATCTTTTTAAAGAAAATATCAATGAATTCCAAATATATGCCTGTTTTTCCTTTATGCGTTTGTGACATTCCTTGGGTTATATGCTAATCTTGATTTTATGAGCAGCCAGAACTAATTAAATACAAGTTCTGTCATTAATGGTTGCATCAACCAAGGACTATATTTTCTTCCATTATACCAGTGGAGTTATTCATTAAGTGGCAAATGCAATGAAATGAAATTTTGCAAATAGAAAACAAATATCAATATCTATCAGATTGTTTTGGGAATCCATTACTTTCATGCAATAGACATTTTGTTTTTGGTTTTTACTTTTTTAAATTTTAGTGTTGATAATCATAATAAAGGCTATATGAAGAGTTTAGCAATGGTAGAATCTGATGGAAAGGTCTTCTGGCCACCAATAGTTAGAATGAGAAGTTCTTGTAAAATGGATATCACATACTTCCCATTTGATGACCAAGTGTGTCGATTAAAGCTAGGATCATGGGCTTACGACGGATTTCAAGTGGACGTGTCAAACAGAAGTACTGATATAGATCTTGAAAATTATGTTGATAATGGTGAATGGACGTTGATTGATACGAAAGTTATAAGAAATGTGATATTTTACCCTTGTTGTAGGGAACCGTTTCCTGATGTAACATTTTATATACATATAAGACGCCGTGTGTTATATTATTTTTTCAACGTTATTATACCATGTATGTTACTGTCTAGTTTATCAATGACTGGATTTCTCCTTCCACCAGATTCTGGTGAAAAAGTGACGCTTGGTTTAACTGTGTTACTTGCTTTCTCAGTATTTATGTTATTGGTAGCTGAAAATATGCCACCAACATCTGAATATATCCCTCTTATAGGTAAGCCAGGATGTTATAATGCAGTCTTTCTATTTAAAAAACTCGAATAGTCCAAATTGTAAATGAAATGAGTTTTTCATCTCACTTTTCTGCACCTGAGTGGAGTTATGAGGACAGAAAACACCTTGCGGTGTGCAATAGGGACATTTGGTCAATATAGAGGCATAAGCCTAGATTTTATCGATTTCCAACTGTCGAGTGCACAGTATGTAGCACATTGTCCCAACCAAACGGCTAGACTAGATTTTTTTGTAAGCGTGTGGTGAATGTATGTAAAAATTCAATGAGATGAATAACACTAGTATTGAAATATAAATCAGTTTGTTAGAAAATGTGACTATAGTTATTCCACACTTTATAATATTACAGTTTAAACATTGTCTTTATATAATAACGATATAATGGATAATGATTTTGATCAAAGCATCTATCATCGAAGGAAAATGACGTGATTATTTTAAAAAAGAAACATGATTAAGCTCCTTCATCAATCAAAATGCCATGGATAATAATGATCTTGTATATAATTTCAGGTATTTATCTTACAGTTATTATGGCTATGAGTGCCCTCTCTGTTGCTCTCTCAGTATTTGTACTCAATTGTCATCATAAAGGAGTTCTACTTCATCGTCCCTCCAAATACATCAAAATGGGTGCTTTATTACTTGGTAGATTATTATGTGTACAACTTAATTATATCACGAAAACAGACGGCTATAAAGATGTGATTGACAATCAAGGCGAATCTGAGAATTTGATAGAAAATGGGAAAGTTGAGAACAATAACCCGACTGACAGGCCGCGACTTGACCTAAACCTTAACGGACTAATCGACAATAATCAACGATCAATACAAAATCCAGGATCTAATGGTCGCCAAACTCCAAATTCTGAACTAGAAAAAGAAATATTAAGGTATTTGAAGTGTGTTTTAGAGGCTTATGAACGGGGTAGAAGTGAACGGTTAGCTGTAGTGGAATGGCAAGAAATTGCTCGTGTGATGGATAAACTATTTTTTATCATTTTCATTACAATTACATCAGTGTCTACGTTAGTCCTTCTTATAATCAGTCCAATGACAAAAATAACAACGATACCGTTTCAATAGTGGACTAGATTTTTTAATTTGGGAAATAATTCAGTTTTCAAGTTTGGAAAACAAGTCCAATCCTTAAGTGTAAAAAATCAAGGCCATAATAAATGAATTTACAATGAAGATTTTAATCTACGAGATTCAGCAGAAGAAACAGTCAATCTGGCTACTAATTTGACTTCTACTTCTGGTCAGATACTGAATGACCAATGACTGTGATACCAGGGTTGATATGGGGCAATGCGGTCATTCTGATCATGGTATGAATGTTTACTTCCGCGTCCCAATTATTACCCATGTATGGGTATGAAGGTGGTGTACTATGGTACTTGTGGTATTCAGAATCGCTGAATTAGTGGTCAGTATTTTTGCTATGCAAGTCAAAAACATTTATTCTACTTTAGAGCGGCCTATTATCATCTTGGAATGGTGGTGATTTTACCATACGGGAATTTTACTGTCCTAAAATGATTTTGTGGAAGGAGGGTAAGGCCTGATTGTGACATAAATGCAATATTATACTACCTAAATGTCTGGAGTGATATGTACAATAAAACAAAGAGCCACTAGACTTCCAGATTGACGAAGAAACAGAATCACTCATATTGTGTCAGTGTCTACTCATGTTCCGTTTCCTAACTGTGTTAATAACAGCTGATTTCTACTTACAATCAACTTCTGTGAATATTCCCTTGTGTAAAACTGTCAACGAATTGTTCTGTTTTGTGTTATGTTTGATCGATGTCAGTTTGCTTTCTTTTGACAAATTAGATTCAAATTGGCTTAAATTCTTTACCTCCCATGACACATATAAATGCCAAAAGAATGATGAGTATACAATTGAATTAAATTGAACTGAATTAAACTATCTATAAATGCTGTAATTATTATTAAGTATATAGTGGTATATTTTGTAGTATAATAAATTGTTTTAATAATATTTCGTGAGTTTTTATTATAGGAATAATACTACCTCTTAGAATGAAGTCCACTGGTGAATATGCATATACTGTCATGACTCATGAGCTACAGGTAGCATTCTGTTAACAGTTTACAAATTGTTAGGTCCTAATGAAGAACCTGTAATTGATTGGTAAATTTATGAGGAAGACACAGACAAGTGTCAACTTTTTAATAGCCGTTGGCTTTGTAAAAGTTATTGACTTTATCTAAACCTCAAACCTCAAACAGAACTAGACCGCTGGCAGATTGAGAGAGTGTCGTGATCTATCTCTTGTAAAAATCCAATTTATAATCAGACACCGTCTATCAGTCTGAATTCACATCAATATGCCCTAACAAACAAATCTTCTTGAAGAGCCAACAGGGGATTTTTGCCTTCAGTGTTGACAGGTTCCAGGGAAAAAAAGAATATCAAGTCAACTCTAGTCTGAATATCGTCATGTTGTTTCTGAGACATATCATGTTGTTTTATCAGACGTAAATTGCCAATATCATCTCTGAAAGATTTACAACCAAATTAGATTGTTTGAAGGCTTATAGTTCCACTGAAAATATTTGTCACTTGAATAACTTTTGACATTTGGGAAAATACGCAATCAATTTCTCATTTCTACCCAAAATGTAGTTTTATGGCACATTTAACGTTGACATTTCCAAGAAGTATTTGAATAACATGTAAATCAAACATTTGATCACATACTGAATAGTCTGTAACATAAAATATTTTTGCTTGAATAGAACTAATTGTAAAATATAAAAAAATCTCAAATAAAGCTTCATTGTATATTTCATGACGAAACTATCAATACCATTACCTAATTACAGGTCACTGAACATTTTGAAAAAATAACTTTGCGGATCGAGTAATAGCTTTTTCTTTTACATCATCACCAAAATATAACATAAAAAACGAAATTTTGACCTTGGTAGCAATCCCCTTGTAAGATTATTTTGGGTTAAATATATTACACAACCAGCAATTTTTAGCAAGATTATTCGGATTAAATACATTAAACAAATTTAGTTTCGATATCTGACAGCAAAGGCTATATATTACCAAATAAAATACCCGAATGCTTCAGACAACTGAACGTGGGTGAGGTTAAATTCAGCAACACGCCCTCCACTGTACACACCACGGTTTAACATATTGCCATTATAGGTCCTTTGTAATGACGAACGATACACAATTATATTTTGAAATATAAGTTTGTTAATATAGAGTACATTAATGACATACAAATTTAATAACTTCTACATCAATGACAAGTGATAAATTCGTGTTGAAATTCTACTCCTCTGTTTTTTTCTCTCTGTATGAAGAAATCAATTTAAACTCATAGGCCCTATATAACATTATTGTAGATTTTCAATAATTGGAAGAAAACGGTGTGAATTAAGAGTTTACGGAGAGAAGCGCATTAATAATTATTAACATAGCAAATTATTGCATCCACGCAGTAAGACATTATGCCAACCAATGTAGTATACAGATCTTATTAATGTGCCAACCATGCAGTAAGACATTATGCCAACCAATGCAGTAAGACATTATGTCAACCATGCAGTAAGACATTATGCCAACCAATGCAGTAAGACACTATGTCAACCACACTGTTAAACATTATATATGCCAACCACGCAGTAAGACATTATATATGCCAACCATGCAGTAAGACATTATGTCAATCAAACTGTTAAACATTATATATGCCAACCACGCAGTAAGACATTATATATGCCAACCATGCAGTAAGACATTATATATGCCAACCATGCAGTAAGACATTATATATGCCAACCACGCAGTAAGACATTATATATGCCAACCATGCAGTAAGACATTATATATGCCAACCACGCGGTAAGACATTATATATGCCAACCATGCAGTAAGACATTATATATGCCAACCATGCAGTAAGACATTATATATGCCAACAATGCAGTAAGACATTATATATGCCAACCATGCAGTAAGACATTATATATGCCAACCATGCAGTAAGACATTATATATTCCAACCATGCAGTAAGACATTATGCAAACTATGCTACCATGTACTTACAAATGTGTAAAATTGCTCGCTCAGGTTGAGCACATATCATAAAACTTGGCCGAGATATGTCGACCCCAGGTCATACAAGTCATTGAGAGGATCTCATATTGAGAAGCATACAACGGAATGGGAAACGATGGGTTACTTTATGTATATGGAACCAATTTTCTTTAAAACTAATTGATTGTTACCACAGCAGTAAATTAGTACAACAAATATCGGGATCGTAATATAGTCTGTCTCTACAGGTTTAGTCTTGTCATTTGTCATTTATAATGACTTTAAATATTATCTTTCATCGATTTAATTTTATATTATTTTTCATTTTAAACCCGCAGAGTTTCTAACAGATATTGCTCTCAGTATAGAATTAATTCATCAACTCTTCAAGCGGGTCCATGTCGATCCTACCTCAGATTCTAAAGAAATATTGACGTTTTTTGCTTTACCTTTATATATCAAGAGTTGATAGACAACTATGGTTACTATGTAGTAAGAGTTACCTAAAAAGAATTAAAGAGTGCTCTAAAATCAAGCCACGGTACACTGGGTAGTTTTAGATTTTAATTCGATTGTTAAACTTTATTCATGGGGACAAGGGAATATAACTGTACGATCAATGGGTAGATCATCAAATGCAACAGTTGCTATGTTTACTACAGCAACATCTTTAGTATCCAAATAAACATTAATAATTTTTTTCTTTCGAACAACTTCAGACAATTGTACCCCGGCAGGCCACAGCATCTTGAAGGTCAACCCTATTAAAGGTAACTGCACTCTAATCTCTCTGAAACATTTTATATCCATTATGTCCATTTAGATTTGTCATGTAATTTATCTACAAGTTACAACAAAAACTATGTCATTAGAGATGAGATTGTCAAAATTAAATAAATAAAAACCAGGTTAGCTATATATTGTCATGTTGTATTATTAGTTTATTGGAACTGTCATTGTGATTGATATGAAGTGGCAAGTAAAGCAATTGATTCTCTCGAGGCATAAATTGTCATCAATAGCTTCATATTGATTAAAAATGTCGTTATTCTACTTCGACATCGAATCATGAAGCAGTTCAAATTTGTCAGTATTTAAACTCACACGTCATCTATGTGTTTCTAATCCTCAATTATTGGACATTTGAGTGTTTGTTCGACTGTTATATTCAATTAATCATTCGGTCTGTGCATTAGAAAATGATTTGAGAATACAAACTTATGACATAAATTCTACTTCATCTTGTAATCTTGTAATTTTTCGACACAGTTTGTTAAATATTCAATAACTCAAAAACATGACATTTCAGGGACACATGATATTATATTTCGAAATATCATTAAACGCATTTTGGGGAATGTTCATTTTATGTGCATAATCATACAAAGTGAAACAAAGTGTCAACTGCGGTTAGATTTATTTAATGGGACGTAACTCTAGTTTATCTTTAACAGACAGATCTTACCGAAGATAAGAAGCTAATAAAAGTTTGATCATTGATGATAAAAGGTTAGATATTGGTATATAGGTTGAGTATTAGAGTACTTGGAGTTTGTTAAGTGGCATGAAAGCAAACTACGATCAATAAAACTGTGATTTGAATAACATAAACACGTAAAATTAGTTCAAAAATACCGGAATTAAATGTCGTCCTTACATGGTATTTTTTCTTGCCAGCCATTTCGAACACGACATCAATTCTCTTTATGTTCTCGGCTAATTCGTATTGAGAATAGTCTCCAGTCTTGCCTCAAGCTATTGATCTGGTAATTTAGAGCTAGTTTGAAAGTTCCTAAACCTACATTTAGACAGTTTTAACCTAATAATTCTAGATTTAACACTATTAAACTCAAATCCCAAGATACATATATATGTGATTTTGACCGGCGCTTTAGAAGATTAACTGATCCCATCACTATTATTAATAACAACGTATGTATTTCTCCATTTATAAAAATAATTGTTACTATAATGGTTCTTTTATACGACAGTTTGTAAACCATAATAGCACTGGCAAACTACGATTTCAATTTCCTTTATTATGTTAACTTTACAGTAGTATAAAAACAGTAGCAATTTTTTATATTATTATTCATATTGTTGATATATATAATAGTAAAAAAGCAATGGAATCTAAAAGCATAATGTAACAATGGAAAAACCTCTTGTAATAAATAGTATAGAATAACACAATTTATAAATTATATTTAACCCATATATAAACTAAACTATATAGGAAAGAAGACATGTTTGATGTAGGTATAGCATGAATAATTTTATTGATACAATCATAACTGAACTTTAAGCATCAATTATCTCTGTCTACAAAGGAATCGATAGAATCTGAAATTTTCAATGACTGCAAGCAACTAACAGCAAACGACTGTCAGCATCAGGGTAAATCTGACCAATCTCGGATGACAAAGTTTCTCCTCGTGTAACCAAGGAGGAGTTTGGAAGAAAACAAGTCGCATTTATGCATTTATGGCATACGTATATAAATCATACTGCGTTAACATGCTAGTAGTGAAAGTGTGATTGCAATTCGTCTGACACTAGTCGCGTATAGCTAGTAGAAAGATCAAGATGCCCCATCCTCATCATTCTGTGATAGATATTGTCGAAGAAAAACAGTGGCATCTTATTTTTTCTATTGAAGGCTGGCGTCATTTGAAACTTGAAACTTTGAAAAGGTCGCTTACATTAGTCGTGAAATATTAATTTCATGTTGAAGATGTGCTGCAATCTGTCAAACGGTAACCACTTTTTAGTACATTATTGTTTCAGCCAATTAACCCTCAAGCAAGCTTTGTCTCTAAAGGTGGTCAGTGATCGTGTAAGTATAGGCTTTAACAAAGTTTCATGAAAAATATAATAAGAAATGTTTCAAAAGTTATCAAATTTCAGAGGGATTGAAATCTGGCACAACTTGCAAGTATTGAATCTTGCTTTGTTCTTGACATTTTGCAGCTCTTACAATATAATTGGAGAATATCTTCATAGCACTATTTGAAATTCAGAAATGAACATCAGTTGCGCGTTCATTCCATGGAAATTTCTATAATTGTCAGTACAGATATGTTATGGGTTGTTTTGAGAATTTACAGCATTCATCACTTAACACAATTTAACAGTCTTTGTTTTTACCATGTCGCAAAACTACACACAGTTCTCAAATCCTGGTGTGTGAAAATCTCAGCACTATTTAAATAGGGCAATGAAGATTTATCTCATTATTTTTATTGAATTATTGACTTTTTCAAACTACAAATTAATCAAATAAGTTCTCAAGTCGATCGTCTTAAGATTATTATAATGGTCGAGGTTTATCTATTTCAGAAGCCTCCTACATTATCTCAAATCGGCGGTGTCTGTTGAAAGAGATGCAAGACGTTATTAGTCGAATAGAATTATCATTAGTTGAAAGTGTCTTTAAGATGTTCGCCATGTAGTCAATTTCTATTGTGTCCCATCCTAGAAAACTTAGCAACTTCGGTATTGATTGATATACTAAAGTTGTGTGAAATTACCATTTCGCTTGATTACCGATCAGCTCAATTCACAACATTTTCATATATAGGATGTAAATAGAGTCTTTTACGCGATTTGTTCAATAGGTATCGTATTGCGACTCTATCACTCGACTTGGAATAAATGGTTAATTTTCCGCACCAAAGCCTTGTTTTATAGATGCCCGCGACTTCGATTTCCATCTTGTCGTGAAGAGGCTTTAATCGTTAGTTCTTCGCACGTCTTCGATGTTGCTTTTTCCTACTTTACTCGTAGACTCATAAGTGAAAAAACATCAAGTTCAATTGAAAGTAAGGATATCGATGAAAAATGTATGATAGACAATTTAAAAGTTACGGGTAAGTAGAATTTTCTTATTGAATTTTCACGTCAAGCGTACATTATAAACTACGAGTCTTGGTTGACAATTATTAGAAGGTAATGCGGCGAGAAATGTTGATGAAATACTAAAGGTCTTAGCGCTTCGTGTTTTCCTTACTGTATTCTACACAATATGTTTGGTTAATTGAGTATTTACCGCCAAAATAATGGAATCAATGTTCTGATTCTTTGACTGTATCAAGAACATATCAGACGACAAACAACCTTTATAAAAAATATTGTGGTCATTTTATACTTGGACGTGTTGAAGTAAGTACTTTTATAGTTAAGTTACTATTAAACATTGTATATACTTTAATTACATCATTTAGTTTTCAGATGTACCTTGAAGTTCTGAAGCAAAACTCCAACAAAAAAAAACTTTTATAAGAATTATCATGTTTCAATGTAACTTTTTAAAACTTTGATCTTATAATTACCGCTCCGGTATAAAATTGAATCTGTGAATTTTTTTTCGGTTGAGAATTCTGACACGTAATATTAAAAAAGTTATATTCAAAGTTCCATAACGTCACATATTATATAATTATGTAACGAGATTTTATAAACTGTTTTAGACCAAATGGATATTTTTTAGTTTTTTTTTCGTGTTGTTTTGTGTACTGAAAAAAATTGTACAAATTTGAATTTGAATATGCTACTAAAATGATTACATAAAAGTAATACAGAGTCAAATTTATGTTTTGATTATACCGTTATTAGGAAGGAGGACACTTTCTGAATGAATGATATGACACTTCAAGGTTACAATAAAGCAAATTTGCACAGGTAAATTATTCTTAGGTTTTTGTTAAGTTTTGAACAAGAACGTCTACCAAAATGTAAATTGTATGATCTTTAAACTTCTGAAGATGATGGTGTTAGTGTGCTTCACTACCAACTTTATCATACTAACCTGGTGTTCTGCTCAATAATCAAAAAGTCAGACATGAATTCATAAAATATTACTTTAGCAGATCTTTAAACTTCTCCAAGGAAAAACTGGTGTCATAAGTAATTTTCTGTATTATTTGTTCTCACCACTGGGAGTACATTTGAATTTACATAATTACACTAGCATGTTAAAATTCATTTGTATTTTATTTTACTGTATTTTACAGCTTAGCTATGGATTTACATTTTGTTTCTGAAACCCAAGAAGGGTTCGAAATGATTTTTTAGTCGAAGGCTTTCTTATCTGAATCGTTTTACTTGCATCGATTTTTTTATGGCTACCTTGTAATGTAACAGGTAACATATTTGTAAGATGAACAAATTTATATTCTTACTCCAATATGTTGGCTAGTTGCAGAAATCGCCAATCTGTGACGTTCTTACTTACAGATCATCAACTCTGTCCATTGTTGAAATTGTGTCTTTTATCACAGATTTATAACTTCTTGTAATTCATTCAGATCAACCTATTTCGTACTCTGAAACAATGCTAATTTAAATGTGAAGCATTTCCAATGAAATCAAACTGAAATCAGTATAAATGTAGCTATTTCCTATTTCAGTCTCTCATTCGTCTTTAGTTTTAATTTCACACTGAGATTTCCCATTCATCTTCTTAACGACTCTCAAGGGGCTGATTTTCCTACTGCTCTGTAAATAGAACGATTTGTATCTTATCGCACATTAACGATGAATTTGACAAATTAGTAAGAGAAGATATAGTTCAGTATGTGGATAGTACCGGTATAATGAATGATTTGCTACTATGATTTATAACTATTAATTACCTTATAAACGGTCTGTGGGCGGTCATTACTTATATATCTTAACAAAATTAGAAATGTTTCTGTTCATAATGAGTTTGAAATGTATCGGAACAAAAGGTCGCAAAGATTTGTTTCATTCAAAATTCGTGTGTTAGGAGTGCGGCTCACGAGTGAAGCGTAAGTCACCAATGCAAACCTAGACCATTTTGCGCTCGTGATATTTTCATGTACAAATCTTCTACAGTGCCTTGAAGACTGCTGTCTGCAACTAGTACGACAAAGTGTAACTACGTTTAAGATATGCCACACATGATGAAATCGTTTTTGAACTGTGAGGGTTAAAAGAATACTATTTCCTGATAAACTACAGTTTGTTTCTACGTCTTACAGAAGGAATTGTCTTAATGTTATTGATTAGAATACATTTATATTTCAACTCTGCATGCGATTTTTCTTTAAAAATTTAATCAATGTTTCAGAGTAGTTTAAGAATGTCTTTGAATTGTATTTGAATTTTGATTGGAAAAACTAAAAAATATGTTTTTTTCTCTTAGTATTGTGAACGTTATAATCTTTATTCCGTTTAGTACAAAACACACCAATATGCATTTAGCTATTAGCAGGCACAGATACAACACATCAATACTGTACATATTTACATCAGGCAAATAATGCCCACTACCAGGCAAACCATGCCAGGCAAACAATGCCTTACACTAGACAAAGAATGCCTTATATCAGGCAATGTCTAAAACCTACAATACATATAATAAGCAAACCATGCCTATTACTTAGCATAACACTGCTACAAATCAATCAACCAATGCCTAATACGTCAAGATAACGATATATATTTCAATATTTTCAAACATGCTAACTAAATTATTCACTGAAAAATTAAACGTGTTCGTCCTATGTCTGTCAATGCGCGAATGATAATGACCTAACCGATAACTCTTAAGTCATTTAATATTTATTAAGATAATCAAGCCCCTCTAACGCAATTTTATTTCGATCAAGAAAGAAAATATTTGTCTATTAATTCGTCGAAATCAAACAGAGGAAAATATATTGATTGATTAAAGAATGCTGTAGTTCTCACAATCTTTGACCATTATTTACCCTTGGCAGCAAGAATTGCGTCTTAGTTACCCATTGGGTCATTTTTAATTAAAGGAGAATAAGATCATGCTATTTGTAATGTCAATGTCACTCATAGAAAAAATGAATGTCAACATCTATATATATCACGTTCATGTCAGTGAAAATTTGACCGCACGAACATTTCATTGACATTTCAAAATCGGTATCGGTACAAAAAATATTACTTCTTTAAGATTCAATGCAGGTCCAACAGAATACCAAATGAATTCCAGGTTTTCCCTAGAGTAATTTCTTGTAGAATTTTTCACACTTAATGTTGATTTTATGTTGGTTGCATTTGTGGTGTTAATTAGATAGGACAAAATTTTTAAAACCGAACAAAACAACAATTACACATTGCACTATAACATAACAATGAATCGTTACGACCTTTTGTTTCTTGCTTTAATGAAAGTTAGCATTTATCGTTCAAGGTTGCTAATGAGTTTTAATTTATAAAATAATTTCAGTCAAGCAATTTTGCTGTCAAATCATGTACTATATGTTACGACAAATATACTTACATATCCTTTAATGCTGGTCAAGTCTTGCTAGAGATAATTCACTATGAATTTTTTGGGATGATAGCAGGCAATCTACATTAACGTTGGCATGTATTATATCCTATAAGCTAACTCATCATTATCTTAAAGCATAGATTAGCATCTCGCACGTAAAAAGTTCCTCACATGTTCGAATTTTTGCTTGGCGTGATAGAGAAACACTCTACCAACAGTGTATTAAATAGCGTTTTTGGTGAAAGTGGTTGTAAAAACAATACAATTGAAATTACGAAAGCACAGGCTTAGGAGAAAATTCAGAAACACCAATTACTGTAGGTGCAGAAAAAAGTGTCAAAAAATTATATAATGGGTTAGAGAATAGGCGATGGATACAGCAATTGATAGATGATGTAGTAGTTAGATATTCTAGTACGTTAGACCACTAATAAATTGGTAACATTGCTTTTAAAATCGCATGTTTCAGAAACTATGAGGTAATAATGATTATCATTTCACACTGTTGTATTGGAAATATTCTAACATTTGAGAGAGATCGCAGATTCATAATAGTGCACCAATGTTTTAGGGAAAGAAATAGATTTTATTATTTGAATAGACATTGATTAACTTATAATTATCTGTCAATGTTTTAAATAAATTATATATCATTAACCAAGTCTGATCACATTTTACTCAATTGATTTCATAGTCTGGTTTTATATAAATTCAATTTAGATTGTATCTTGTTTACGAAACAAAATTACATACCTGCTGGTGAAACGTAATTAATGATCAAATATATTTATCTTAAGGTGACGAAGTGCTCAGCCTAAATGAGTAACTTAGATATGAGGTCTCTGGCAATCGTTTCGACTCTGAAGATGTCTCTTTGTATCAAAGATATACACAACTTCCATCAAAGAACTCAAATGTTTGGCGAATATGTTTTAAAATGTACGACGTTAAAACATCAGTCATGAAACAGGGGACGTCCATAAATGGTAAGAATATGAGCCAACATCTATCAATATCATGGACTATTCTCGGGATCTTACACTATAATATAGCCAGTCTGATCAGACGTGACCGACAATGAATGGTTTTGTTCAATTAAATAACTCAGACCTTCTAATCATCAACCACGTCACGTTGGACAAAGTAAATATACATCAGTATAATATACCCAAATAAACCACTCTGTTGAGTTGGGTTGGTACGGCACTCGTTATGAAAAGGGAACAAATCAGATCTAATCATCTGTAAACTTAAAATACTTAATATATCAGAGTTATCAATACCTTAAAAATTACTTGTATTGGTTTTGTTTTATGTAATATGATAAAAATCAAGCAAAACAATTCCGTTTATCAAAATCTCATACAATCATGGTAAAATCGATAATAAAGTAGTAAAGTAGTCGACTCCTCCAAAGAGAAGTGTCATCAGGTGTTTCGAAAAGTGTAAGCATATGGCCTGCTTCGCGCACGACACCCGCCACTACTATACAGTAAAACTATACAACATCATGAGATACAATCAAACCAATTTATGCCTGACCAAACAAATCAGCCAAGATGCCCAGAAGTTCTCTATAACAACCATAAAATGTCTTAAATGAAGTTTGAAGTCTATGTGTCAAGTAACCCTACTTAAGCATTTTCAAAGTCAAATCTCGATATCTTGCCAGAAAGTCTTCATAAAGCGGACAGGCTCTGTCATAGCGGATGAGTTGTGAAACTTGCAGACAACAAAAACACTGCCAGGTTTTCCCGATGTTCACAAGTTGTACTGATACAATAAGTTTTAACTGAAGAAGTAATAGGTACATAGTTTTAATACGGAACTCAATCAATATCATTTTTGGTCATTTATCTGGTTTAAAACCATTATACGTAAGTTTACATATGCGATAAGTCACTATAATTCGTATCACACAAGTATAGACAATACGAGTCTTCGTGAAGAAATAATTGTAATCGGAAACCTTTATGTGAGTAGACTTGGATCTTAAGATTGAAGGTGATATGACAGTTATCCGTCTCGATTGCTGATCTGGAAAAATAGTTGTACTTCTTGTTTCTAGAGACACAAATGTAGTATGTCATCAAGTAGGCTACGTATATAGAAGCCCTATTGCTAATCAATTAAAACAAGCACTTATAGAGGATTAGTTAAGACTGTGATGTGGGCGGCTTATTAACTCTAGTAACCATGTTTTAGATTACAGTCTATAAGATCTGAAGTTGATGGAGTATAGAGATCTATCATCAGAGACAATAGTTTTGGTGTCGAAGAATTACCAAGAAACATTTTTGCGTGCGAATTTGATTTCAACACTTTGGGAACGATTGAGTTCACTTTTGACTGTGTAAACTAAGTTAGAATATTCAAGAAAAACTTTTAGTCACCGGAAAATATTATATTGTAAGTAGTAATGAAATTTTTGAAATATGAAAAAAAGCAATTAGTTTAATAGAGGGACTTGAGTGATTTTACAACAGAAGCATTAGTTTAATCGTGATAACTTATCCCCTTTTAACTAATACCTTTGCCATCCAGTTCACAGCATCCATGGTGACATACAATACACTTTTACTATCAAAGTTTTAATAATTTTTAAAAATGTATTCAATTAGGCGCTAGGTTTAACTACGTACTATTACCATTCTAATGGAAGTCTATTCTAATTCTTAATTTATAGATCCGACAACTCTTGTAAAAGGACGTTGATACATTATTGTTATTAACTTAGGTCATCATTATTTGCATGTTATTCTTTGTTCCGAGTTATATTTAAGAAAGTGGTTTCCATCATTTAAAATTGTGGTTATACATGTAAACCATAGAAACGACCAAATTATCGCGGATGAAAAATGATGTCCTTACTCTTCATTCCTGAACTACAATCGATCATTTCTTACAGGCATTCTTAGTGATCATAATAAAAAATGGCTGCCGTTTAACGTATGCAATATGCAACCCCAATTATTCCTTTTGAGACATGTATCTAATATTTGTTCATGTTTGGAATTGAGAACAATCATAGCATGCAAGATAAAACCACACGTGTTTAATGAATAAATATAGCAATATAATTATTATTCAGAGATGACTCTCCGATATTATGAGAAATTGGCTGGAAATATAAGTAAACTGAAATTAAGTTTGACAAAAGGAAATTATGTAGACATGAATGAATGCATGCATATCAACAAATAGATAAGGATACGTTTTATACGCCCACATGGAAAAGTGGAAGTATATTGCAATCGCCCCTGTCAGTTGGTCCGTCTGTCTGTTCACATATTTCTTGTAGGCACGATATAGAGACAACAGTTATCAGACCTTGATGAAAATTGGTATTCATGTCTATATTGGTGAAATCTCGGTCAAGTTCGAAAATGATTATCGGATTAACGGTTTCAGAGTTATTGCCCGTGACTTAGTAAAAACGCGTCAAATTTGGTCCGTAGGCACAATAGAGACTACAGTTTGTATCTAATCTTGTTATGCATGTACATATTGACGAGATTTCGGTCAAGTTCAAAATTGGTAATATTCGGAAGAACAGTTTCAGAGTTATTCCCCTTGTGTGTACGTCGATGAGATATTGTTCATGTTTGATGAATTGTTTTTGAAATTTTGCATTGACTTTTAAATATTCTTAAGATTATTTTAAAATTCATTATTAAGCCACTTAAGACTGACAGCTGGTAGTGAGCGTATGTTACCCTGTCTAGCAAGCTATCTTAATTTATTTGAATAGATGAGATATGTAATTGTAAGTCTAATAATATACATATATCTTGTCTCTTTTCCAGAAGTTCCTCTACAATATGTAGTTATTCCGATCATAAATGGACAATGTTATTATTGTCTGCCGTGATAAAAGGATTAATAACACATATTCCTGTAATTGCTTTGTGTTCAGTAACATTTATTTGTTTTATTCTCTTGGCGTAAGAATTAATTTAAGTATCCCATTTCAAAACCATGAAAGAATTGGTGTATCGAAATTCTGGTTTGTCTTTCAAGGTCTGTGGTTCCATGGCTTCTTTTCATTGGTCAGTGACTCAAATAGATTTAGTGTTTTTTTATATGTATCGATCAGATAACTTTATTTTGAAATTGGGTATCAGTGGTATCAAGATGTTCAATTACAAGGGTGGTAATATGAAACTAGGTATAAGAAACTATATAATAAAATTCCGTACTAGCAAGACAATTCCTCGAAACAAAATATCTTCCAAAGTATGACAAAATCGTGAGTTAAAGTTGTACAGTAGTTGACTTATTCTTAATTTAGTGAAATCAGTTCGAATTTACATGTTTATATAAATAATGTTTTTTTTTTTTTAAACAGGATCAAAATGTATGGTAATATAAAAAAAAACATATTGCAAATGTTGCCATAAATATTATTCCAAAAGAAAGTAAATAATATCAATATAATATTTCAATATTTAGTTTAATCTGCCATATAAGAGCCCACAAACGTCATTGTGTGGTTGATTAAGCAGACTTACAAGTGCTTTATTCCCAAAAGCTTGAAGCCATGTTTCAGAATTATGACTGAAATCCAGCAAAGAAGAAGTGTGGGACATTTAGCCCAGGGATTCAATGGCTGAGATATGATTAATGTTATTTTTGTAAAAAGAAAACTGTTGTGATAACATTCAGGCATATAGAGACACATAAATATACACAGGGCATATGTCCGACACTAATAAAATCTATACACGGAAATTAATAAGGAAGTATGTAAACATTGAAATAAAATCCACAGTAGAAGATAATTTAAAGTAAAATTGTAAAATCGTTAAAGACGCAATTTGTTTTTCACAAGCTAGTGATCAAAGCCTTTCAGTAGGTCCATAGCATAAAGAAAGTATGAATTATCTTTTCGTCCGAACATTAAGTTGATGGTTTTCGGTACATTGGAAACTACGCTAAAACATAATGGTTTTACAATGTTCTGAAAAAAACAATATGTACAAGAGACATTAAATATTATAAGTAATATATATATACTATTATTAATATAATATTACCCGATAAAGTAATATTATGTTCATAATTGTTCAAGGTTTTTGAAAGATGATCGTTAGAAATAGGTTATAAACCAGAAAAAGATTGTGCCAAGGCGTACTATTCATAGAGCTGTAAAACATTAACGTAAGTGCAAATTGATTTGAAGAAAATGTGCATGTAAGAAAATTTCAGCGTAATGCGTCTGTTCTCACAATATAATGATAACGATGTCCCATTAGACCTAATTATTCAATGAAAAAGCATATTTACCAGTTAATTATACTTTGTTCACTTATCTGGTTTTTCTGCACATTACTTTAAGAAAGAATTCTAGACTATGTAAAACTTTCAAATATAGTTGCGCCCCATTCGGCAATCCTCGGCAATTTCCGTAAAGCGAAATCGGGTAATGAATGGTGGTCTTTTAGGGCGAGACTCTTTACTTCCGGTATCTATAAGCAGCAATTTGTCAAGTGAGATTTATACCTAAATACAGTCAATAAAAAGCTTTTTGGGAGATAAAACCGACACTTTCTTATGCATTTAATGCTATATTAGTGACTATCGGTTACACAATTACATTTTATTTTCAGTTTTATTCCATATCTTACGGATGTTTTGTTTTTATTGACACGTGACAATATTGGCATAGTTCCGACAAACTAACATTAATATTGTCGCCAATATTGTCGAAGGGTTCGATACCTGAAAAGAGAGAGGTAACCTTTCAACCCGTTTTTTCTGTCAGTGATGAGATTCTGACGGTCTGTTGAGACCAACCTAGATTAAAACCAACGACCACCATTAGATACTCACACTGTTACTGTGCTACAAACTACTCTTAAATAAAGAAGACTGTCCTGATTAGACCGTCTTCATAAGCTCAACCAGTCGGTCATAAAACTCAATTTCAGTTTGATTTGGTTGCGCAATTGGGCATTCCGTACAAATTAGTTTTTAAAAAGTCCTGCTGCAATAAAAGACCAAATGTTTTGGACTTCATGTTACCAGGTTGAACAAAAATGTCTTCATTTTGTAAAAAGATGCACCCAACTCTCCCGAGTTATACACAATAGCAGCATTTATCTTTCAGCATCGTTAACTCCTTATTTATATTTCTTGTAGAATCTACTCAATAGGCAGATCGCTTGATTTCGTTCTCTCAATAACCTGTTAAAAGATATAATATTCTAGTCTTACATGGGTTATTGAAATATTGACAGAAGCTAACTTGTTAATCAACATTGATTCTACTTGTGATATTCCCCATAAAACTGCCTATGATTTATATACCTAGCCTAGCTTACTGTAATTATTATTTATTACTCAAATCTTCAATATTGACATGTCTTTGAATCGTTAATTTTTATAGATCTTGTTTACAATGCCTTTCGATAATTGCCTGAAAAAACGTCCGTGCAAGAGATTGGATTTAAGTTCAAGCATGGTTTATCAAAGATTTTTTAAAGAGTGTCAAGTTAAACTTTTCAAGGAAGTTGTCATTGTTAGA
The DNA here is from genome assembly GCF_000327385.1 of Lottia gigantea. Lineage (NCBI taxonomy): Eukaryota > Metazoa > Mollusca > Gastropoda > Lottiidae > Lottia > Lottia gigantea. The sequence goes on from NW_008706746.1 coordinate 5,675,765, forward strand.
TCATCGGAAGTGTAACAATCTTTATTTTTACACAGTAGAACAGGTTGTTTCCGTCGTATATAAACTAAGAAAAAGGTTCATTCGTTCTTGGACCAGGTTTGAATTCTCAGTACAGTACATTAAAATGTCTGTTCTGAAAGAATGAAATAATGAATAATAACGATTTTATCAATTGAGCATACCTAATCTTTAAAAAAAATGAAGTGATGTTGTGTGGTTGAACTACTGACTTCGCACACTCGTAGATGAAAATTTGGAATGTCAGCTTCTTAATAGAATGACTTTACGTCTTTACAAATACAAACATAAGTACACATTATCCTTTCAAATTTATATTTTCAGCGTACACTTTTGGACATTTTGGTTGTAATTTCTGGGAGGGTAGTGCGTTTCTATTCAATGTGAATTTTAACAAATTTATATTGTTTACAGCGCAAAATTATGTTGAGTACTCTTTTGCCTCTGACTTAGTACTAAGATGTGTTATATTGTAGAAGTCCATCTTTAAGATTGAGGTCTGTCTGTATCTTGTTTTGTCTATATCGGTAAAATGTAACCGAATCTCCTGGTAAAATCAAGCAGTATTGATCGAAATAAATTCTTCATTGTGCATGTCTTAATCAAATCTTCCTATTAGACAGGTTTATTGACATTTATCAATAAACAGTCTTATTATGCATAAATAAGATGTAGACGGTATGTGAGATACGAGGTACTTGAAAATCTAAGAATACACCAGAACCAAAGTAATAATACAGTCCTGTCACTTAACTAAACACGAATCCCAATCATTTTTATGTATCATTACACACTGAAATTCCTCCAGATCTATCATGTAAACATCCGTCCTCATGTATATTGATAAGATGTATGACATTGATTTGACACTCTCCATCATATGGTCCCTGATTTATTGTCCCTAATGTTATAAAATACGTCAGAAGTCTATTTTGTCCACTAAGAAACTTTAAGAGATAGTAGCGCATTGGGATCTGATAGAACATAACATAGCCTAATATCACGTAGTTGGTTATCACTAAATTCGAGCTTCATAATCTGATCTTATTTAAAGTACAGTCATGTCGGTATGCGGGTAGTGTAACGAGAAGCATTCTCACTTATCTTATTTTTTGGTCATATATCAGGTTATATTGAAATTCAGTTAAAACCTAATGGAGCTATTTTATTTTGAGATCACAAGGGTTATCGTGGGGGTTAAATTTCGGAATTATCACAAACTATTGTAACAATTACATCTACAATATGCTACCATATTACGGGGCTTTATATTCGAAAAGCGATAAAATCAAACCTAATCGTCATTTCATCAAAATCAATGGATTCTAGAGTATTAACGAGGAAATTTAAAATTTCTGTACTTGATCATGACGAGTATGAAATGAATTTTAAATCTCTATCTTGAAAGATTATTATACTTTATAGTAAGAATGACGTCAAACTCCATATAGCATTTTAATCGTTTTTAACGGCTTATCTTATATCATGAATTTCGATGAAACTAAATTGAAATTAAAATTGGCTTGTCTAGTTAAAGCATACACTTCCATGGCAGTTGACTCCAATAACAACCTGTAGAGTGAGCATGGCAACTTTATCGAAGACAATTAAGAGTTCCGCCATAACCTACACTCAGTTCATTGTGATACTATGTATCGGTAAAATACATCCGATCTCCACTTTCAACGGAAATTGCGTACCTGCAAGTATATGTTTAAAGATACAGTGTTGAGTCATGTTGCAATAAACGTAGAGAGATTGTAAGTGCGTAAAAATTATCAATTTCAATAAATATCACTAAGATTCTGACCTTACGCTACTAAGACAAGCTAAATCTCTAGATCAGACATGAATTGCTTCAATTATTTTCTCCCCTGCTTAGAAATACAGGAATTGAGTTATTTAATAGCCTACATTCTAGGGTTTTGTATATAATGAGGTATATTTATTCCTGATTGGGAATCTGACGCGAGTTCTCATCGTATGATTGTCTTCTCGTATTATACTACAAATATTGCCATGTCTTTTACCGGTCACTAATATGGAGCTAGATATTTTAGAAATCAAGCTTGAAATTTTACTGTACTACGGCTATAATACTGCTCATTGTTAAATTTGTTGATTTCTTAAATCAATACCGCAGTTCTGAAACATTGTAAAATATAACCGTTCTGAAACATTGTAAAATATAACCGTTCTGAAACATTGTAAAATATAACCGTTCTGAATCATTGTAAAATATAACCGTTCTGAAACATCGTACAATATCACAGTTCTGAATCATTGTACAATATCACAGTTCTGAATCATTGTACAATGGCACAGTTCTGAAGCATTGTACAATGGCACAGTTCTGAAACATTGTACAATACCACAGTTCTGAATCATTGTACAATATCACAGTTCTGAAGCATTGTACAATGGCACAGTTCTGAAACATTGTACAATACCACAGTTCTGAATCATTGTACAATAACACAGTTCTGAAACATTGTACAATACCACAGTTCTGAATCATTGTACAATAACACATTTCTGAAACATTGTACAATACCACAGTTCTGAAATCATTGTACAATACCACAGTACTGAAATATTGCACAATACCACAGTTCTGAAACATTGTACAATATCACAGTTCTGAATCATTGTGCTATACCACAGTTCTGAAACATTGTGCAATACCTGAAATATTTTTACTATACTAGAATATTGCACAGCACATTACTTACACGTTTAAAGACCCTCTACAAGAATATGCCTAGCATAGTCGCTTCTCAGAACTAAATGAGCGATACTTACACTTTGTTATCTCTCGTTGAAAATTGTACGGAATCTGGAATGCAATGTCACGAGGACTATCACCCATACGGCAGCAAGCAAGACGACATTGTTAGTGTAAAATGAACAAATAAATTTAGAACAGTCATGTTCGTCTGAAACATTCAACATTCTACTCGTGTCTAATAATATGAAAAGGGTATTATCTTCAATGTGTTACTTCATTTATCTCAGATTGAATAATGAGGAATAAGATCAGTTCAGTCTACGCTTCATTTCAGGAACAGACACTGCAAATGGTTGATCTTATTTACACCCCTTTTCTTACCCCATATAAATCCTTATAATTGTCTAAAATCCTATGATAGATTTCAAAGCACTGTCCCTTGAAAAAGGTCAAAATACCCACCCCCTTCCCTTATGGGTAATTACACTCTGGTCTAAATGATAGAAGTCCAATATAATTTGGCAGCTTCCTAAATAAAATTTACTCTTACGGTGTAGTAAACAGTGCTAGGTATGGGGACAAAACATTGTTCTTTGAAACAATGCTCAATGTGTAATTTTGTGATCAAGTTACACAGTAAGTCATTAGTTTGTGGTAAATATAAAGGGATGGTGGAAGTGAACATTAATATGTAAAATTCGACATGACATAGATGTGGTCGAGGTGTTTATTGATTCAAGTGACTTGAGTATTACTGTTTCATGTCTCAATATTACAAAACTTGGACCACTCCATCATGGAAAAAACGTTCAGTCGTTCGGATCGGATCGGCGGTACACGTTAAAGACCCCTTGGCAGTTTGAAACCAAAATGTTGCTCACTGCAGGGGGTTGTCCATCCTTATTAGCCCAATTAGATGCTGAAGGCTAGGACGTAAAACTCCATTCATTTCATTTCATATTTGGCCTACTCCATATACTCGTCTCAAACAAGGATGTTCTATATAGATTATAGATAAATGTCCATTTGTACTTAATACGAGAAACCCATCAAAGCGTCTGTCACAATTCTAAAATACAATAAAGAACACACAACATCACTTAAAACCAACTAAATCTCATTCAAAAACCTAGACAAATTGAAAGAAAACAGATCTATAGAATTTTAATGGTTAAATTGAACATTCAAAAGGTTTAAAGTTTTATTTAATTTTTATTGTAGCACATTACAACGACAAGTGTGTAGGATGCACAGAAAATTGTTATTTTTCTTTTATTCATTCAATTCGACCTTGGTCAAGGCAGTTAAGATGTTTCCCACCCCCCTAAAGATAACACCACAGACAGAAAGATCAGTAAATAACAATGTGATTACACATGGGTACCAGAAATAGAATTTAAGAATTTAATATTGAAATAAAAAAAAAACATTTTAATTTAAAATTATCGCATTAAAAGATCAGATAAAACAGATTAAAAATGAGAAATAGAAGAGAGAAATTTTTTGTTTAAGATGATCGTATTTCGTATTACTTATTTGTTTTATAATATTGAAACTTTTCTATGACACTTGCATAACGTGTCTGGGTCTCTCCGAAATGCTTTCGTCATTACTTAAAAAGATTAGCTTCATATAGGAAATTAGAGGAAAGTGGATGAAATTCTGTTCTTCTGCATATTGAAATATGTAATCTGGAAGTATGTTGATAAATTCATGTGTATATAAATTTAGAACAATCCTAATTAACATGTGATGTGCGTACTCTTCTTGAATGAGATAAGAAGTCTGATCTAAGAGAAATTGATTCAAATATCAAATATTTACAAAAGGATTTAAATCTATGCAGGAAAAGTACTTATATAATGTTTCCAAATGGGGAAATGAACAGAACTTTACAATAATGACTTCGTTAGCTAGTTAAATCAGATAGTAAAAGACAAATTGACGGATGTATTTCCCCGCCACCGGATATTATTATCCGACTGAGCACAGTAAAATACTGATTTGAAACATAACCTTTTTCTTGAACACAGATATTGAAATAGTTTGTAACCAAATAACAATTAGTGAAAAACCGAACTGATTCACACAAACTACTATAGCACCGACGTGATACATTACTTTGAGTACCAGAAATGAAATATAAAGAAAGAATGGACAAGGTCTTTGTCCTCTGCCAAGCAATTGTGTATCGTTGGTCGTCAGAAAAGTTCTAATGCAACAACTAGTGCCCTGTGTCGACTCAGAATCCCAATCATCTAAATAAAAAAGATATTGGCCTGTTTTAAAATGTGTTATTAAACTTGGTCCACATTGTAACCATTTCTTACTTACTTCAATTGTTTTAATTTTCATTACAGAATAACATATGCATTGACTTGTTTTTTTTTATTTTATTTTATTTTTTTTTTTGCTTGGAATAGCCACCAATATCAAATTCTGTGATAAAATTGGATGGACATTTTATTTATTATAGTAATAAGCGATGATATAAAACTACCACATTTATGTGGATTGTAGAGGACTATATAACTGTGTTTAGGTATTTTCTTGAAAGTATTAGATTTGTTTAAGAAAGATTATTTTGTCATAAAAAAATACTGACTAATATTACCGAGTTAGTGAGCTGGAGACAGATTACAGTTCAATGATGGCTAAAATTGTTTGATGTTAGTTGAAACGACGAAGAAATGAAAGTGTATAATTCTTGGTAGAAAAGCAATTCATCACTCTATATCGTCCTGGAAGATTGATATGTTGAACGACAAAAGTACCATCCTCTAGAGATTGTCTTTGAATTTTATTATCTACTTTTTTACTCATTGGCATTAGTAAAAAAAATAGATAGTGATATATCGTTATTTTATTGACGGACATATTTTCACTTAGTTGAATATTGAATATTTTGAACATCACTTCATTCAATTTCCCCAATACATTTCATAAGGACTATCGAATATTAGGTATTGTACATAGATATTTTGTATCAGGAGAGAGGTTATTTAGACGAAAGCCTGTTCCCCAATCCTTGTTATATTTATGTGAATAAAATATTGTTTAAAAAAAAGAATATCGAAAGGAAGTATTTATCAGAGTTTTATCATATTATATATCTATTTAGCATGTTGTTTTACATCCTGGATCAATGTTTGTATAACGGACTTGAATGATTCCATGAACATCTTGTTATTGGTTTTAATTTTACGGCTGTTTGAAAGATTAAAGAAATCGATTCTATTATTCTGGGTAAACTGAGAAAACTTTCACTTTGAACGTCAAATAAACGTGGTATATTGAGTGAGTGAATGAAATAATTATTCTATGCTAGAAATCTCTGACCAATGACTTATTGTCGATATTTAGAAATCGTCACGTTTTCTAGCGACCTTATCTTTCACCTTGTGTCAACATCGATTCCTTTACATTGACTTATGTCGTGATGGTCACATCAACGTATTCATCAGTACTTGACTTTTACTATGTCTTCCTGGTAATTGTTCAATTTGTCGAAATTTGTCCAACACGATATCATAAAAACAACTCAATATTAAGGTCATTGCTCAATCTCCAACTCAAACTTGTGCAACAATAAGTATTGTACAGTAATTCTTACACAGCGAATGATTAATCATATCCAGTTATTATCGTAGAAAAGTGGGCTGTCAATTTACGAATTGGTCTTGATTATTGAACTCTGATGTATCATAAATGACACCAGAATGTTTTTTTGAATAATGATGGATGGTTTCCCGCGTAAAGTAGATAACATCGATTTTCTCTACATTTGACTTCGACTCGAGGTTTTGGCATTAATGACAGAGGTGGAGATTTCAAGTTTAACAAACTATAAAACCATGCTTACGTCCGATGTAACGATGAAAACCTACTAGAATGATTACAATAGCACCATCTAATCATAAACATAAAACTTAATCAGTTTGTCGCTTGTTGTCATTTACTTTATTCTGTAATTTCATTGCTAATATTCTACATTATCTAAAGACAAATAAAGTTATATCATCATGGGCCATCATCTTTCTTATTACAAATTGACATTAATTCTTAGTTGAAACTTTGTACATTCCTTTGTTAATATCATACATTGAAATTGAATCATAAAACACTGGAAACTCAAATTGAAAGAGTTGCTTTTTGTAAGTTTCAATGTGATATGAAGTAGAAAACTTCGTGATAAAGGGAATAAGGTTGCTGTGAACTTAAATTGAATAATCTAACTTGATGCATGGTAATACATAAATTTCTATTACTTATACAATATATCACTAGATGTTGTAATATAACTAATTAGGTTATTTTCTAACTAATTTGAAGAAGCTGTTGAAGAATGTGTTGAAGCAGAAGAGTATAATTATTTTGTCTGAGTCTTGTATAATATTATGCTTACTTATTAACTCACTTTATGTAAGGAGACGTCGGTCGGACATAGATTATACGCTTATACTTATATTGAAGCAGCGCATCGCCTTCTTTTTATTATTTTAAATTGGATAGATGCAGCTGATATTATTCTCTTATATCGAGCTTCCATTCTTCTAAGACCTTTAGATTAGTTTATAACTTGATTTGGTTGAAAGGCTTTTGAATTAATTGCATGATTTGATGGTATAGTTTATGTTTTAAGGATTTGGGATGAATAAAGATGTATATTTGAAGAACTTGTTATATTTTCAGAAATGTATGGAGATATATATATATAAAGAATAGTAATCTATGGACTGTCCAGTAAAATCATGTGTGTCCAGTATATATATTTGTGGATATATTTTTCACTGACCTGGATAATCATAAATGGTGAGTATTATTTTTTTTCCTTTCGAAATCTGACTGAGATTAAATTGCTTGGAAAATATCAATCTGACAAATCAACACAAGTGCCTTCTTAACAAGAAAAACAACTAAAGTTCTGTGGATGCTGTTGGTAACTTCAACAGGGTATGTTAGTCATAAAGTCCCAAAAATCATTGATTAAACTGAAGGGTTTTGATGTTGACGTCTGTTCTGTTGTATGTACATATGGTGGGTCGTGTGTTATGAAACTATTCCGACAAGTACATACAATTTCACTTTAATTTTAAGAAAAGTGAAAACCGTTTTAGAGAAAGAAATATCCATAAATTTGATTTAATGGCTTAGTGATTTTCATAATCGAATTTTTGTTTTTTCGGTGATGGAAATCTTGGGAAATAATGTGTTTTCTACTTAATCTTTTCATCACAAACACTTCATTTTCTCTTGTGCTTGATTTCGTCTTCAAGGCATGATAATAAAGTATAAATTTTAGTTCTAGACTAATATATATTTTAATAACCCCAAGGCTCCTTCTTACCTTTATTCTATCTGATAGAGAACATTATAAACAGTATATAACTCTACTCAAATTGATGTATAGCCTACAACCTATTCTGATTAAAAACTATCATATTGTAAACATAATATTTATATAATGCCAGTTATATTACCTATATAACTTTTAATAATCTTTATTGGTAAAACTTCACATAATTCAAAGATTTTACAGCTGTAAGTATGTAAGTCTATGAGTATTAAAGAAAGAAGAACCTGAAGAACCGTGTTAGACCCTCAAAATATATATTCTTTATAACGTTAACGTCAAGGCAATTGAACATAATAGACGGTGACTGGGGTGGGGGCTGTGTTTCAAGATAGTTATCTGAAATAAAGTAGGCAAAACAAATGACAAGTATGATCCTTTTAAGGCTGATACTGAGAGATCTGGAACCATAGCTTTATAACAGTTATAAATAAATAGAGAAATAGATATAAATCTATATTAATTGCGGACATTTAATTCATCTGAGTTTATTTGAACAATACATGTTCATCATGAACATTTCAGAACGTTTAGCTATTTGTCTCTTTGTCTAGTCCAACTACAGTAAGCTCTTTGATCAACTAGAACCATTTCTCGTGTGTTTATTGTAAATATTGACATTGATTCTGATAATACTTATTATCTTACGTCGTTCCCTTGAGTCAAAATTAGCTCTATTTTTCTTTCTAACTTGTCATTTAATCAAATAATATACAAATCTTGCTGCTTGACTTTTTTCTCTAGGGTCATAACAAATTGTATCATTTTGACGCGAGTTTTAGCGAAGTCTGACAGAAAAGAATATTTTAAATTTGACGTTTGCAACTTGTTGAGTCTTATTAAGCTCGCAATCTATCTTCGAGAACAATATTTCTATCAATGTATATAGACGTTTTATTTCATTCAATCATAAATGGAAAATTTAAATATCGCTATGTAACGAATTCTCCAAAGCAGATATTAATATTTCTACTAATATTTTCTATAAGTGTACAGCTCTCACATGACATATTACTGCTGATTGAAAATCTCTGAAATAGTCAACTAAAGTATTTTGCTTCAGTCTCCAAAGATTCAGTGAAAGAGATTGAAATTTAATAAAATTACAACACTTTAAAGGTGTTATTACAAACCAATAATTATTTAAATGAGGAAAAGCAAATTGGCTGAATCACGAAATGTAGCATTTCTTTGTCAGAAACAACATATAATTTGATTTCTTCAACCGCTGTAAATCGTGACTCAAATCTGACAATGAGAAAGGACTGTGCAGCTATTTTTGGACAATCATGGTAAAGGAAATGTTGCCAACAGAATAGTGAAATCGTTGTGTAGTAACCTTAACAGTGAAAAAGACTTACAACGCCTACATTATAATAATTATAACGAAACTCTGCCCATTTAAATTTATCAATTCTTGTGGTTTTAATTTTGACGAAACATATCTATATTGGAAATGAATTTGGTTTTGAGGTTTTGCAATGAACTGCTTTTTTTAGTTATCCAGTCAAAAATACACTATTACAAATTTGCTTGCTTGAAAGATATGGGAGTGAAATAGGAAGGGCAACACTAAATAGATCGTTGTAATATAATTTGGTGTGTCAATGAATGAAACAACCTATATTCCTTATTGAATAATGCAATAATTATCCTACCACTAATAAACCCTTGGCATGTTCTGGTCAGAAATTAAAGATACACTTTAAGGTTCAGTGCCCACCTATATATTTGCACTGATTCAAGACTAATCATGGTTTGATTCGGTCATCAGAAAATATCAAATATATATCATGAAACTTTCATTTAAATAGTCTATGTGAAAGACGAAATAAAGATTGTTGCTCTAAAAACGTAAAGTCATAAGTTTTGTTGCTAAATTTTATGTCATTTGTGATTTTCAGCTTGCCACGATAACATCGATTACTTAGGTTACCATGTAGAAAGACATAAACATGGTCGACATGGTGTTGATATACCAGATGAACAGAGACTATTAAATTATATTTTACGTGGGTATGAGAAGTCAGTTCGTCCAGTAAGACAGGCTAATACTGCTGTCTTAATCAAGATGGGGTTGACATTAACACAGATTTTCGACATGGTAAGTACCATTTCTTTATTTACTTTTTATACTGTAGCAAAATTCCCCCCAAAATGCCTCATCTATCTGAAAAGTGACTGGTTTAACGGATTTTACCCACCCTTTTCTGGCATATCTCATAGTCATCAGAATTTTCAAATACTTGGCGATAATTGACGATTATGAAAATGTTTCGCACTGCGATTCAAATATTCTGTAGCCTATTGTTATATGAGATAAATGGTTGCTTATTGCTATCGCTTTACAATCTGTTTGCTCAATACGATGGTGTATGGAAGTTGGTATAATGGCATTAGACATCTCCTGATATTACTAATGGTGTCGCTATAGCCTCATTCGCTTCATCCCCCCAGCATGGAAAAGAGGCGATTTCAGGGTCTACACTTCATAGACAATTCACTTTACACTATGACACTGAACTACATCAACAATTCATTAAAAACGATTTATCAACAATTTAGTCTGATTTCCCAGTTGGTAAAAGTTCGACATGGTACAGGACAAATACATCTTCATCAATGGTGTTCATTAGATCTAACATTTTGTCTAATAGTTGTTGCATCTGGCAGTATTAAACTCGTTCACATTCAATGGATATTATACAGTAATTATAAGCTATTAATATTTACGAAATTAAAATCGTCAAGCCATAAAATGGAATAAATGGAGTAATGCTTAGGAAGTTTCACACATATAATTTGTCTAATATTCCATTTGGTTGAGGACATTATTTTCCTGTTTCTTCAACTACTTATAAGTGCTCAGATTTCGAACTTTTCTAAATGGCAGTTTTAAAGGGTATTTGTTGGATTGCCTTGAGAGAGGGTCATACAGAAATAGAAAGTTCTTAGTCGGAATAAATTTCTAACCGGATGGTTATTGCTATTGTTTTTATTCAAAGAAAATTACTATTTTCAAATTAAGACACAAAACCACAAGTGTTCCTCCGCTCAACATAAATGTCTAGTTATGCTTCACGGAAATAGACCACACACACCGAATGCTATATAATTCATCTAATAAGACGGTAGAAACTAAGAGAAATGAATAATTAATTGCAACGTATATTTCAGTTCCAAAAATATTTACACAAAAAAGAACGTTTTAGCTAAGTATTATTTGTTGATATCTATTACATAACCTAAAATACAAAACCTACTTTTTCAGCCCTGGACCTGAATATTCGATATTATTCAGCCCTAGGTTAGTAGTGGACAAAGTGTATTATCAGGTTAATGGCTATGATCAATTTGGGAAAATCACGATTTTCAATGTCAAAAAACTACTATTTTTTAAAGATACAATATATTACAGAATTATGAATCTATATACCCATCAGGTTTGTTACAGGTAAAACCTTGATGAAGTTAAATTATTCAAACCTCATTTGAAATATGGCATTTTTGCCAGAGTAATTTTCTACAAAATTACATTACATAGCATCTAATCCTTAAAACCATATAAATGAGAAATGGGAATATTACAACTTGTGTGAAATGGCTGGGTGTCATTAAAATAAAACGTTATTTCACTATTATCAACTGTAATAAAAGTCTAGCCAATCTGTGATATGTGAATTATTAATGGAATTCAATCTTTAAAGTGTCGGTTTAGAATATAAAACTGCTTTCAGTAAGGTTACCTTAACTTCTTCGGGTTGCTACGGTTTGTGGTCCTGTTCATAAAAGTGCTGACGGTGATGAAGTGAACTTTATCTTCATTTTATAGCATCGGGAAATTATATGAAATTTACTTTTACGTAGGCTAATGATCTTATGTAAGCTCATTCAGTTTATAACGAGGAACATTTTTAATACTGCAGTTGTAACCTCCTCTTCTTTATCTGGTTAACAACTGAATGTAAATGTTACGTATCATTGCTGATCATTAGCTGAATGCTATATTAAAATATATTTTATACCTACAATAGTCACAATTTACCTCGTGATTTTTATGCTACTTCTGCACATTAAATCGATATATTTGTAAGTTAATGGGCCAGCTACAGATCAAAAGATCAAATTGAAGAAATGGCACATTTCTTACAATTGGGTCATCTGAGTATTTATACCGATTTCTATAGGTAGTATATTTTACCGACTATGATTGTCAGGCTATTAGTAATACAACAGCTCCTAACTAACTTCATTCAAGACGACGTAAAGAAAATAAATTGACAATTCTATGACCTCATTATTATCAGACATTTATGTTTACCTTGAAACAAGAATCAGTAATTGTCAATGAAACGTTGTCAATAAGAGCTTTATATTCTCATGCTTTTTAACTGATTGGTAGTCATCTATTAGCTCTTATTGTAGCAACTTACACATTTTTTAATCTTCAGTGCAAATCTTAACTTATCTTATTGGGAAGCTGTTAGAAAACTATAATAGGGATTTGGGTAAAAAAAAAACCGCCTAATTGTAGAGAAAGAGGTCTCCTGCGTATTCTAAACTAATAATACCCCAAAACTAGGTCAAACTGCTTAATAAACAATTAGCATTCTCCGACTTTAACAAACCCTTTTAAAATAAATTCAGTTCGATCAAGAAGATACATAGACCTAAATAGCATACTTAAGAAATATTTTCAGGTATAATTTACTTTTTACAAAAGAGCGGTATACCCATTTAAATCCATTTTATGCAATGATCTGAGTCTTTAAAGGGACAGATGTGCCATTTTGAGGGGTTGATTTTAGTCTTGAATATACGTATATTGTCTTCAGAAGCAGTAGAAATGTAAGAAAATCGCAAAATGCCTTTCAAAATACTTCGAACTAGGAATTTTACTCACTATTTCTATATATTTCTTATCTGTATATCACAGAGTATCTTAACTTGGCGAGTTGTCATTTTAACATTCAATCGCGGATATTTCTTGTCAGACGTGGATTTGAAGGCTCTAATTTCGATGCTTATCTGTGAACACTATTACTGATTAGCTCAGCTAAATAATTCCTGTTTCTGAGTCTAAAGTATGATCAAAAAATCATAATGGCGCATCTGTCCTTTTAAGATGATTATATATTAAAATATTGCCTTACTTTGTGCAATTTCACTGAGAAATCAAAGAGACTGGGCACATCAACGAACCGCCCTAGAAATCGCAATTGTTGCCAAAGCAGTCAAAGCAACCAATCGATCGAAGGTGAGATTTTGACCTGTAACATACAGAAATTTTTAATCTGGAATCTTATGATCATCTAACTCAGTCAACAGCACTCCTACTCAGAAATTATCATGATGTGTTATTGCTTTTTAGGATGCGAACATATCAAGAAATTTTTAATCTGGAATGTTAGCATCCTAACATGCAATAGCACATCATGATAATTTCTGAGTAGTAGAGCTCTTGACTGAGTTAGATGTTCATAAAATTATATTGATATTGAATATGGTTATTGAATGAGCTAAATTCTACAAATAACAGAACAAGTTAAACTTTTCAATTGCGCAATTTTTTCTGTAAAGTTTGTTCAAATGGTCTTTCTAGAAATCAATATTAAATACTCAAAACTCTCGTTTCTTTGATAGACTGGTCTCAATTCATGAAAAGGAAATACTTCAACATTCTGTAGAATGTAAAAAATTATTTGAATACGAACTGTTTAGTTGGTTATGTGATGATTTTTGCATAATATCTTGGTCCAACAATATGAAACGTATAAAAGATCGCTCAAGTGATCGTGGTATTGTTATTAGGGGTCTTGATAAGGCTTGACTTGAAAAAAAATCATATTACTTTCCAAATACATCAAAAAGTGCATAAAGCCGTTGCTAAGTTAAAATAAAAAAATCGTAGAGCACCATTTTGATTCCTTATGAATGTGTTCTATTTATAACTATATGTCTAATGAAAATGTGGTAGAACTATTTCTTCTCTTGCAATCCGACTGTTGAATTGTACTGTTAACGATAATAGGAGATAGTAATTACAGTAAACCTTCACCAATTACACTGATTCTAAATGTCCTACCGGCTATTTGTATATAGTTTAAACCAATCAATCACGATAGACTTCGTCATTCATATCTGACTGTAAACGGGAAGTCCAGAACGCGAAGAAGTTTACTTCCGTTTTATTTTATGTTCTTCATTTCCCATTGATTACCAATTAGGTAAGGTGTAGTAGGCTGTAAGACTAAATTTTAAAGCTATAACAGACCTAATCAACTCACCAACCATTTCAGTATCTAAAGTAAATTTAAAAGCTTTTGTTGAGAAAAGTTCAAAGAGATTTTTTTCTTTCTATCTCTTTAAAGTCAAAAAGATAATTTATATGGCATGCAATTTAAACCATGAAATTGATTGACAATAATGAGGTGTTATTAAAGATATAAATTGAGAAATAATGATAGGTAAAGTTGTTTAGAATCAAATTAAACCTAGTTTACCTAATTTAAATTATATATAATATGATTATTATTCCACCTTTTACCCTAGTTTATCCCATTGATTGCCATTATGGGACGATTTACACCACTTCCCCCTATTGATTCCAGATCTGAAACTTTTCTTTTTTCTCTAAAATCAATATTTAAATAACTGTTATATCTCTATTTAAAAAAACTATTTGAAATATTGAATTCAAAAATAGAAATGTTATGATTTTTCACGTCTTACTGTTCTGTAAATAGAAAACAAAAGTGTTACAAACTCATTAGGCGAGTTCGATTCCAGAAATAAACCTGAAGTTTGTTTAAGAAGTCTTTGAAATAAGTTTAAATTCAATCGATGGAGGTGGTGAAATGAAATGTTTCACATATTGTTCGAAAATATCAATATCATCTTATTTAACCATTTTTTTCACATGATCCTACAAGTTAAAATATCATTTAAATTTAGCCTAAATGGATATTTCTTTTAAAAGTGTTAGAATTCGTCTAAGAATTGACAATGCTAGACACAAGTTTTTGTCGTCTCGATTATCATGAAAATGTTTGTAACTAATTAAGATGAAAACAAACAATTCTGTCCTGACGTATATGACCGAGAAGTTGGTTAAAAGGAGTAATCTAAGAGATCAAGTTAGCCTGTTTAGATGTTAACTCAGGGATTATCTCCATACTGAATAGTTCTACAAGTTAATCCACCAGTCTTTAAGTAGGAATTAATGGTATTTCCGTCCTTTATGTCAATATTATCAGTCGTGTGAGCATTGCTTTCATATGACATACCAGTTCCTACCTTCACTTACTTCCAGATATTTTGATAACCATTCTAGAACACTTAACAACACTCGACGAAAGAAGAACAGTTACTGATTGGACAAAATAATGCTCACTGGACAATTGATTACCAAACGCATGAGAAATATAAGAATTTCTCACCACAATTTTTGATCTTATTTCTCTTCTGTTCATAATAAATTTTTAAGACCTATGGTTCCTTTTCACAAAATTATGTAGCTTGTTGGAATGGATCAGTTCTTTTCAGAAATGATGACTTAATAGGGGGATCAGTACATAATCTGTGCAGTACTCATCATTCGTGCTTCTAAGGAAGGTCAAATAGCAATTGTAATAGTATGCGTTTTATTTGCATTCGTTATTTATTAGACCTTTGCAGAGGCTTTTCATCTAAGTAAGATGATTAAGTGGTTTAATCCACTAAAATGAAGCTCATAGATTTGGTCCTTAAAACAGATATATTTGGCATTGGCAGCTTCTAGATCAAGCAAATGAATTCGAACAGCCATCATAATATAACACGATAGGCATTATCGTAACGTAACATTACTATCTGACAAATGTTAGTTGTGTACAGTTAACGACAAGAGGTGTTCGTGACTAGGACTAGTTCAATACGATTAACTTACAAATTCTTTGAACCACTTCTTTCTTCTGACTTCTTCTTGGGATTTTAAGTACATGCAAGGGCAAACCGTGTCTTTGTCACGTGAAGCACTAAATCAATAGTTTGTTGTCTGACCGCACGGGTTCATAAAACCTTTTTGGAAACTAAGTATTAATAGCAATCTTACATTATCTAAGGTAGAGCCAACTGACAAATCCATGTGTTCACTGAGGTCTTTTAGCACAGAGCTCTGCTTCTACCCGGATAGCATGACTTCCAAAACCTTGGTGGTTTTCCTTTTACAAAATTAATTTAACTTGTGCGTGAAGTTTTTAATATAACACAAATGATCCTCAAACCAACATGCTCGACCCGATTTCTGGTTCTGGCAAGTAGTTGTATTTTGTCCAGTGTTTTAATTTATCGCTTGAAAACTCATAGTGAATTATACATTTTAGAAATATTCAATTTCAGAAGTGAATGAAATGCAATCAGAATAATGTAATTGCTTGACCTCAGTCTGATGGTGTAAGAAAGTTTAAACCATGGGAACAATACGATTCTCAATCAATCAGCACCACACTGTCTGTTGTGTGGAATTAGAATTGACGTGGTTTATGATCTACTTGTTATATGAAGTAGTAAGAATGAAGAAATTAACTGTCTATATTAACACTATCATAATGAAGCTGTCTGATGATTGAAAGTAGTCTAGAATAGAAATAATCTGATTATTTAGAATTAATCTATTGAGGGTGGCAACGAAAACAACCTGAAGTAGCTTTTACTTCAATATCATATTCTTTAATAGTCTTATAATAATACCTAATTCTTCATCAAAAACACTTTCCTTGTCATTCATGAACTTTTTTTAAAAGCATGCCTAGAACTGCTTGGTATATCATTTTCTCAGGGGTCAATTCAGATCGAAAAAATTGGAAACTGAAGTAAAGACAGGCGATTAACAAAGATATGTGGTCGGCAGTAGGGAGAAGATACAGTGTAGGTTGAGAGTAGTAGTGGAAGATGGGAGGAAAGACAAATTATTGTAAGGGAGAAAACAAGGAAGTAAGAGAGCTAGATGAAAAGGGAAGTGTACACAAGTCAAAAGTCGAGATGAAGGGTTAAGAGGGGTAGATTAAGAGGAAATAATTATAGGGAGATGTTTCAAGAATGGTAGACGGATGAGAGAGAGAGATTATAAGAGTGGATGCAAGATGAAAAGAGGTGGTAGAAAGAATAGAAAGCATCACAGAGGAGGTTAGGTAATAGTCTATAGGGGTTTTCTTTTATATTGAGAGGTACTCATTGTACCTTCGTGCAATGCTTCGAATTACAGTACTCCGAAGACTTATGGTTCGTCGTCTTTCATCTCTGTTACCGATTTGATGCCAACTGAGACCAAAATCATGTTATAAAACATATCCATAAGTATCCTCCGTGGTCACATAAAATTGCAGAGAATTCTTTCCCTTGCAATAAAACGTATACAAAACGTTTCTAATTAAATTTAAAAATTGATTCGCCTTTAATAAGAATTCGGTAACAATTCAAATTGCAGATTCTAGATCGATCTCACTAATTATGCCTTAAATAATATAATCATATTGATAAAATAATCATATTGTAAAATAAGATACAATGAATAAAGCTATTTCTATACTAAATAAAACGGTTCCTCAAAGCATAAGAAATATTTTATCGCAAAAACGGTTTATTTTAAATCCAAATTGCAATGTAATACTGTCTAAATTGAGCCCTGCAGCTTCCGCCGTCGCAAACTTGTCGTATACCAACAAGCCGGCTTGGTTTTTGTAGAAAAGTGGTCTGAGTTGTCTTCTAAATGTGATTGGAGATGTGTTCTGAAGTGGTGCTCGTTCTCTTCTAAATGTGGTTCTAGTTGTCTCTGTAAGCTGGCTCCAGTTGTCTATGGTCCGATTTGTCCTGTTCCCTGTTGTTATAATCGTCGGATCCGGCTTTGCTTAGATCAATATCCAAAACGCAATTTAATGATAAAAGAAAAAGATAGTTTACAAAGGAAATTAAAAGAAGAAATAGAATTTATATTAAAGGATACAGTTATTTTTGATGGGAATTGTTATATGCCAAAAATGATTAAATTTATTGATTCATCCTGGTCTTTCTTGAGTTTTATAGTGTTTCTGGAATGTTCCCTTTGCATAGTTAACAAGATTAAAGTAATGTCCGCCTTATCATTTACAGCTGGTAAGCCTTGTTTTAGGTAGAATATTTTACTGCATTCTGGATAGTTACTCTAGATTATCCCATTGAAGTCGTGGCTTGGGACATCAAACAAAATGTAACTTAATTTAAATATCGAGTTTGCAGTAGTCCAGAATACAGTGTGTATTTACTCCTCCTAATCATAATCTGGCTCTTGAAAAAATTGATGAACATAGCATATAAATGGAAATGACGTTTATCTACCTTTAATCTTTCTTTTAGTCTCAAGGGGTATGTAGGCCACCCAATATCCGTCTTTATGGTTATTAAATTCCAAAAAAACTTCAAGCTATTCTAAAAATAAATTTGTTGAATGCTTTTATCAACGTATCAGTTCTGACTTGATATTATTTGACAATAAATTGACTGTGTATGTTATAAAATGTTTAATATTTGATGTTTTCAGGACGAGAAGAACCAAATACTAGTCACCAACGTTTGGTTAGATCAGGTAAATAGTTACATGATTAATAATATAACACAAGATTTAGACATGTTATTTATGTGCATGTCAATTCGTTTCAGATTAATACAGGGGGGTTTACATTAACACTGAAAGCGTAACTTTAAAAAAAAAACGTATAGCCATGCCAGACTTACTCTTACGTAAAGGGATATGGATGCTAAATATCAACCTGTCAAGCAAATATTTAACACGAATGGATCCTTATGATACATTAAGATAATGCTTTGTCCAATCATTTTGTATATTTTGATAAATAAAAAAGCTGTAAGTAATTTTATCAAACTAAACCTACTATTAAAATTATTGTAATGTAATGTCTTAATCATAGGAATGGACAGACGAATTTTTAACGTGGGATCCTAAAGATTTTAATAATATAACAACTATTAGAATACCATGTCATAAAATATGGTTACCAGATATAGTCCTTTATAATAAGTAAGTATGTCATTCTAATAACCTTCACAGATACATTACACTCCCATATATACATTGAAAACTAAAACTTTGAATTCTGTCCACAATGTTCAACAAATTCTAGGTCAATAATTCCCAGTAGAGGACGTAACACATATGAATAAAATTCTATTTCAGTGCTGCTGAATATACCGATGGACTAATGCCTGCTAATGCCATGGTTCAGAGTTCTGGAAATATTTTCTGGCCGGTTCCAACGAAAATGCAAAGTTCGTGTAAAGTGGATGTGACATTCTTTCCATTTGATGCTCAGATTTGTAAAATGAAATTTGGATCATGGACTTATGATGGATTTCAAGTGGATATGACTAATAGAACAAGTGAAGTGGATTTAACTAATTATGTTAATAACGGCGAATGGCAATTACTCAATGTTAAAATTGAGAGAAATGTGGTTTATTACGCTTGTTGTAAAGAACCGTTTCCGGATGTAACGTTTACAATAACCATAAAGAGAAGAACTTTATACTATATGTATAATGTAGTGTTTCCATGTGTAATGATGTCAGCACTAACATTATTGGTGTTTTGTTTACCTCCCGATAGTGGTGAAAAAATAGCTCTTGGAATAACTGTTCTTTTGGCTTTTTCTGTGTTTATGTTGGCCGTGGCTGAAAACCTTCCAGAAACATCAGAATTTGTACCTTTAATAAGTATGTATAAGTTTCTCAAATATATATTTCATATATGTGAATCGTGTCAGACATAAATGCAGGTTATAGAGCCCTGTATGAAAAGGAATTCCCAAGTTACAAGGGAGAACCTTTCACAAGACTGTCTGATTTACTTTTAGCTTGGGATTAATTGAAATCACTGTTTTCAATTGAGTTAATGGAAATGTACCAGTATTTGATTTATAATTTTTAAATTCACGGTGAATTTTTACACTGCATCTGACATTGAATATATTTCCTGTATTATCAACGAACATCCGACTATTACACCAAAACACAGCAACATGTTTCAACGAACATCCGACTATTACACCAAAACACAGCAACATGTTTCAACGAACATCCGACTATTACACCAAAACACAGCAACATGTTTCAACGAACATCCGACTATTACACCAAAACACAGCAACATGTTTCAACGAACATCCGACTATTACACCAAAACACAGCAACATGTTTCAACGAACATCCGACTATTACACCAAAACACAGCAACATGTTTCAACGAACATCCGACTATTACACCAAAACACAGCAACATGTTTCAACGAACATCCGACTATTACACCAAAACACAGCAACATGTTTCAACGAACATCCGACTATTACACCAAAACACAGCAACATGTTTCAACGAACATCCGACTATTACACCAAAACACAGCAACATGTTTCAGTTTTTTAA
>NW_008706746.1:5696367-5712692 GCF_000327385.1 Lottia gigantea
AATCTCAAATAACCTAATAATATTACTTGGTATTTTTTTCAAGAGCTGTTCTACTTTCTAGCAAAGGAAGTGTGTTGGAAACGCATTCGTGCTGAATGAACTTAAACCACTTAAATCTGTCGAAAAATGCAAAAAGAAGCATATCAATTTGTAAGGGCAAATGTGAAAATTTGTTTTGTTTTCATTTACCTAATACATATCTACAGACTGTAAATTCTGATCAAATATAATGACTTATTCTGAATATTCTCGCGAATAACCCAATAGACTAACTGTACAACTACAAGGAAACTGAAAGGAATAATATGGTAGACAACATAATAGCTTGATATTGTAAAAATGGTTAGAAAGTAACCAGTAGGTTAATCTTCCTTTCTATTAAACCGTTAAAAGATGTTATAATCAATAAAAACAATATCAAATTTACGCCAAACTAATGGAGCTGTTTGCCATTTATTGTGTAACTCCTTAAGAGTGTGGTTGGGTTTTTGTAGCGCCACCCTGCCTGCATGCATGGTATGTCTATGTCATGACAAGTTTAGTATAAGTCGTCCAAACCAATCCACAAGAGTAACTCTTAGAGGTGTTTTACTCATTTATTGTGCATTTTGTCCAAAATACCATATAACGAATAATTTAACGATATTACTCTAAAGATGATAATATTTCAACTTACAGACATTTTCTGTTTATTTATCTTGTTAATATCAACTATCTGTATTTATATTTCATCATATTTATACGTGATATTCTCTTATATAAACATTTCCACGTCTTTAAAATCACAGTTACCGACATTTTGGAAGGAAGAAAAATAATATTTCTATTTGATTGGCTACCTTTTGTATTTAGATAAATACTATGCAGCCAGTGTGATTATGTAGTTTGACAAAATGAAACAATATCTGGAGACATTTCACTTTTACAGTTATACAGGCTAGAACATGTTTACAACTTGGTGGGTATTCTAGCCTGATAGTCCTACACTAAACAGCTATCAATAAAACTATAATATAAATAACAGTTACGCATACGTTTAAACTTTGATTAATTTCCGACCAATTTCCAGGCAGGTTAATTGAGCGTGGAAACGGTTATTCTTTCAGCTGTAATTAGTTATTTGTAATTAGCTATTTGAAATATTATGTATCCTGAATTCTGCTTCCTGTAAAGGATATAAGTATATCAATGGTAGTATCTGCTTTTGGAGTTTTCTGTATGAAATTTATAAAACCATTATCAGACGAGCGTAAAGACGGACGTATAAATGTCTAATATAGCCTACTAGCCAAGATATTTGATCTGTTATCAAGACAAAGTTGATAAACAGTAACTTTTTTTTTTTTTTTTAAATACTTTGGATGACCTTAATATCCTAGCCTGTGCCTCTGATCTTTAATTTGATCTTGTCTCTGAGTAGTTTATTTTGGCAATTAAATTAGTTTTTCACTTTAGAAACATTCCACCACAATAAAAATGTTTAAGAGTACGAAGTCCGTTATCCGTATGTCACCACGGGTTTGGTGAAGCCACATATCCAAAGAATAGCCTGTGACATCTCACTCTCTCCCCTCCTACCGATTTATAGAAATACCACTGATCTGGTATGAAAATTATTGATGATCATGTAATCGATTTTTATCGTTAAATTGATATCCAAAAAGAAATATCGTGCTTAGTTTGCATCTAGACATAATTTGTTTTCAGTACAAGTTTGCTATTACGATTGTATCAGAATTGCATATCGGAATTTCTGTACAACAACAGAACCAGTGGGAAAATTGACATATTATCAATAAACATCAACGCTTTAATCAAGGAAATTATGAGAGTAATGATAGTTGTTTATTATTATAGATCATGTGGTAGAACTGTCAACCCGAGGAATTTATTCCGGAAATTACTTTCTTACTACGGAACCAATGGAACTAGTCTAAAGTACATCTGTAGAAGACTTTTTGTTATTTGTTATTGTGTTGAATTCTCGATAACAAGTAACACGAATATCAAATTAGAGCTTCATTTTACGTACTATAACAGAGCTATGTTGATTATAAGAAAGTAAATTAATGTACTTCGTTTTCAGACCTTATTTTACCAATATCTGTGACAATTAAAGCTGACATACGTCCAAAAAGATGGAAATCAACCAGACAAAAAATATTTTAATCATTCTCAAGGTCCAACGCGTGCATAAAAATATGACCCACTCAATCATACCCATTTTCTTTAAGCATTTCAATTAAAAAGTTTCCAGTTGTTTCTAAAACTGAAAGGCATTTAAGAGGTCAAGCCTTCTCTGATAGCGATTTAGATATTGTACGTGACTAGCAGTATCAAGGCAATAATTATATGAAGATAAGTTTTAACTCAATAAATGAATTTTAGATTTTTGCGACTTTAAATCGACATTTTCTAGCCGTAACCTGCCTATAAATCCTATTCATTCCTATCATTATTTTCTACACTGCGTTACATTCTATAAAACATTTACATTAAACTCTCCTAAATTTCTCTCTCTGAAATATTTTATTGCTGTTAAAATATACGATTGTGAAGATGAATATTCAATAACGTAAAATGTAGCTATATTTCTGACAAATTTGACATAACTAAGATTTATATGTAACAGATATTGCTGCTGTTTTTTTTAATTCAAATCACATTCATTTACACAATGGAAAAACCACTTATCTGAAATTCATTCCATGCACTGTGAAGGGATGTTTCACGTGTACAGCCCCTGTACGTTTCCTTCATTATATTGTCCGAACGACAAAGACGTTTTCTCATGGCAGCCCTTGAACCACTGACAAGGAGAAATTGTGAATCTCGACCCATGCCAAGATCTAAAGCAACTCTAAAGCAAATTTTTGAGTCGTAACCTTAACATTCTTTCTCATTTCAGGTATATATTTAACGATCGTCATGTTTTTAACATCAGTGTCTGTTATAATGACTGTATTTGTGTTAAATCTTCACCATAGAGGACCAGATAAACGTTCAGTTCCACGTTGGTTACGTAAATTATTCCTTGGACAGCATGGCTCCATGTCATTATCAACTCGTCAAAATGAGCTTCACCGACATACGTCAACACGGAAATCTGCCAATGACAATAACTTTATGAGAAATTTATCTTTAAAATTAACTCTTGAAAACATAGCACAAGATCTTCAAGATCAAATACTTCTAGAGAATGGTGTTACTGACTCGATGGGTAATGATTCTCATCATATGTGTAATGATAGAGGAGGGTATTTACCACATAGTTCAGACCAATCATTTCATAAACAGTCCAGTTTTCGTGGCAGAAATGCCAAATCATACGAAGACATTATCTTATCTTTATCCCGGTTGTTGGACAAACACGATCGTGAGGAAAATGAATACGAGGTAATGCAAGAATGGAGAAGACTTGCTCAAACAATTGACCGCATTTTGTTTTTTATTTTTCTGTGTGGAACCGTGTTCTCGACGCTAGCTATTCTGGTCATTGCTCCTGCCACCCAGGACCATTATCTAAAATGATTTGATATGGAACTGAATTTTTTTTTTTCGATACTTTTTCTTCCATTTCACGATTCTTGTAATCTGTGCTTGAATTGTGTTCGAATTACGTCATCGACAGCCTTTCTCAGGATTGTTCTATATTTTCAACTATATATATTTTTTTCTTGAGGTATCGACATGGAAGACATTTTAAACAACATGACAAATAGATATTCCAAATCAAAACTTGTCTTTGTTAACAATTTCAACAGTCAGTGCATTTCCGGTTAAATTGACTACATATTGACATTTACTTTACAGAAGATACAAAATTACTAGAAATCAAAAAATCAAACATGAGTACAGATCAGTCAATGAATCTGGTAAACCAGTAGATCCGTTATAGTTGTCTAATTAGTTTTTATTTCAGCTGATTACAGTCAATTAGCTATCAGACGAATTTTGTGTGAAATATTTAACTCCTATGGATATTCTGTGAATGTCTCTGCAAGACTTTGGTGTCTTGGCCGAAGAGTTATTCATAAGCGTCTTTAGTGATTCGGGATTCGCTTTCTCATTCTCCAGTTTCGTTCGATCTAAAACAAAGGATAGGAAAACATGCTTTTGAGATTCAGAACTGGGCCTCATTATGAACCTTTCTCTTCTTGATAGTTGACGTTTTTGTAGTTTATAAAATGGTACCTATAACGTTTATAACACGGCAACGAACTTTGATTTTAACACAATTGTATCCTCTCTGTAATGTTGAATTTAATTGTATATAGTTATCTTGGGGTTATGGTATACAATTCTTTTTTTTCAATATTTGCACGGTCTCTTCACATATGTGAACGAACCATTTTGAGCTTTGGGTATTGTGTGCTGTATATTAATTATTCACTCAATAAGCAAGTAGTATTTCACACGTTGGACACAACTTTGTGTAAAAAGAGTCTTATTTCTTGAGGATTTTCGAATTGAAAATTGAGAGACAGGTAAAGGTGATCATTATGTCAAAAAAACTTAAATTAACTCAAAATATTATTTTCCGTGAATCTGTAAAAAATTGTATAATGTGAAGGATTTATTCTGTATGACAGTTTACGAAATAAAATATAAACAGTCACAAAACTACGATAAATTACAATACATCTAGGATTGTTCTTTTCAATATCTCTAATTTCACGCGTTAAAATTCTGTTAAATAAAAAGATTAAATAAAAACCGCGAACTGTCATTGAATGAAAAAAAAAGATTTTCTTTAATTTTTTTGTTACGATATTATGATTAAAGTGCTATGTTACAGTGTATTTGGATGTTTTGTGTGTAATTATGTTATTTTATGTGATGTAATTGGAAGGATTTAACTATTTGTAAATATTATATTTCTATTAAACTGTATCATTACATAAAATTGGAGCAACACGCCGCCATATTGGCCAGAACAACTTTAGAAGATAAAGAATTTCAACTACAATAGGTGCATACAAACTTTCAGCAAAGTCCCACAATAAACGTGTCCGCATCGTCTACGGACCTCTGGATTTGCCATAAATCTAGTACAGTAACCTCTTGGTTAGGCACCTACTACAGTAAACTCTAGATTCGACACAAACCCCGTACAGTAATTTCTTGGTTAGCCACAAACCTATTAAAGTAACCTCTAGATTGGCCAAAAATTTCAGCAAACCCCAGGATAGCCACAAACTGACTACAGTAATCTCTTAGTTAGCCACCTACTACAATAACCTCTAGATAGACCATCTGCTACAGTAACCAACAGATTAGCCACAAATCTACTACAGT
Source organism: Lottia gigantea (assembly GCF_000327385.1). NCBI lineage: Eukaryota > Metazoa > Mollusca > Gastropoda > Lottiidae > Lottia > Lottia gigantea. The sequence continues at coordinate 5,701,666 of NW_008706746.1, forward strand.
CATTTCCAAGTTAGCCACAAATCTAATACAGCCATTTCCAAATTAGCCACATATCTAATACAGCCATTTCCAGATTAGCCTCAAATCTAATACAGCCATTTCCAGATTAGCCTCAAATCTAATACAGCCATTTCCAGATTAGCTTCAAATCTAATACAGTCATTTCCAGATTAGCCTCAAATCTAATACAGCCGTTTCCAGATTAGCCTTAAACCCACTACAAACCTCTATAGCGACTTATTTAACCGCGAAAAACTTATTGTTCCAAACCATGAATCTCTTTCAGAGGTTCCAGAGCTGATAGTAAGTTAATTTTGTATTCCGTTCATCAAGTGGTGTTGGTTCTGTAGGCGTTCACTTCCATGATCTTGCATTAAATATTTCAACTTCAATTTTCTCCTTAAGCGCCTGCAGTGATGTAAATTCATGTCGCGACACATTTCAGGAGTTTATAATAATTAGCGGACGGAAGCCACTGTGCCGTTGGTGCAATGAAATTGTAATAGAGCGACATTTAAGTAGGTGATTAGACTGCCCTCTAGGGATGTTCACCATACCGGATTAGAGTTATCTATTCTGTCATATATTTGACAAACTAGAATACAAGCGTCTCACTTAATCCACGGGGAGTTGGAAGATTTCAGACGAAACACATCTCGAGTTCAAAACTATCAATTTGGTCAGTGATGGAAGTGATACATTTTATGTCGACGTGTGAGACAGAAAATAACATTCATCAATTAAAATAGTTGAAACCATGTCGACCCTTTGTTTATATATCAATATTGAATTTTTAGTTTAGTCTGAAATACACACATTGTCATTCAATAAAGGCATTTACACATATTTATTATCGTATATTATATCAGTTTCGACAAAAATAGTTTAAATGTTAGTAGTCTATTTGCCGATAGGGTGCTGTGTTATTAAATACAGATAAGAGGATCACAAACCTAGAATCGTATGGCTAAAGGGGTTCAAAACATTACGAACAAATGTTGTCTACTTCCTTCTTTCACAGTATAACAGAAAAGACACGGACTGTTTTCTGAAAACAGAATAAAATGACAATTGGCTCCAAACAAACAAAAAATGGTCATTAAACTAGATAATTGTACAAAATTCATTTACATTTCCTCAATTGTGTCTATATTTTCTGGTTCTATAAAAGTTTTATTTGATTTCAAACTTCATTATTTCATTACTTCATGTATTCTATATATAATATAATAATTCAGGTTGTCAAACTCACAAATTAACTTTATAACTTCACTTCAGAATCGTCTTAAGGAAATTAGAAAATGTGTAGGTTGGTCAAACAGCAAGAAAAAGTGCTCGTGTGCGAATTTTGCTATTATTGTCCTTCAGAACACATAGATCTTCATGTAACAGATAAAAGCCATTGAATTTAGACATTTGACACCAACATTTTGGTATCATGAGGATCTGGATCGATAATATTATCTTCCGGTTTGGATGGTTGGTTTTAAGTATCAAATTGTTTTTTACAGTCTACAAAAATTCAGAACAACGAGAAATAATAATGCCAAGTTAAATGAATATCACATTGTGAGTTGTGAGGTACCTTTCCTACCGTGGCCCATTGGGAACATTTGCAATTTTTTTATTTTTCGACGTTTCTCAGTGGTTTGAGAGCAGAGTAAGAGCAAATAATTTCAAACGCGGTGGTAATTAATTTCAACCGTGGTGGTAATACATTTCAACCGCGGTTGAAATTAATTTTTGCGATTTCACTTTGAATTTTTTGTGTTTTTCATAATATTTTGGAAAATTTAATTTTTCATGTTTTAACTATTTTTACGATTTTGATTAATTATTGTTTTTATGAATTTTTGTGATTTTTATGTATTTTGTGTCATCTTTCTAATTAAAGTTTCTATATTTCCCTCCATTCCTTCTATTTTTTGTCGGTTTCTCGAATTTTCACAATTTCAATTCCTGTTTTCTGCAGTTCTTCTGCTCTCAAACCACTGAGAAACGTCGAAAAATAAAAAAATTGCAAATGTCCCCAATGGGCCACGGTACTTTCCAGATCTTAAAACAAACTCACAACCAGAAGATACAATCGATATAAAGCCTCGACCCTCAGGGAAGAAAGAAACCTGCTTTATACTATTGAATCAATGGCTTCACCACGCACGTAAAAGGGCATATTATTCTTGATAGTCAATATGAGATACGTGGTAGGATACTAATATAAATGTTACCTCCGGCCTTTTATTTGATCTTGAGTGTGAAATATCAACGATATGATTAGAATTATGAACATGGTCAATTGAAGTCTTCATAGAATAAAAAAAAATTGATTTCCAATTTGACTCCTATAATAATTGAGAATCAAACATGAAATAAGGCAGGTAATTATTTTCGTTGGAGAGTACAAGTAGGTCAATGTCTGGATCAGAACACGTTTGTCTCATTTTGACAAATATTTCAGACTACTCCAAAAACACATTAAGGTGGCTAAAAGTGTCACAGATTACCAATAAACCAATAATATGCCATAGATTTTTATAGATGAGGATAATTTCTTTTAAAAGTGAGATAATGTAATTTATTGTTATATTGATGGATTGTGGTTTAATGACCTTATTTCAATAAATTTAATCATTATGACTTGATTTAAAGTAGGAAAGTTAATGAATCCAGAAAGGTTTTATTCTCATAAAATGGCTCCGTAATGAAGTTATTACATCAATTTCGGATGAACAAAAAATATTGCCACTTAAAGCACTAAAGGTGATACTCAAATCAGTATTTCAAACGATTGGTCTCACTGATTTACTAAACGTTGCTTTTTACTACCACATTGTCAATGATACCGAATAAATCTGCACTTTAATTGTGATGCAATATCGAAATCTGAAACAAGAATCATCCTTTGCCAAAAGTTAACTCTTTTTACAGAGTATTGTTATTCTTTGATCATTATTGTCGACGAAACATATTTATCAAATCAGGATGTTTCATATATATTACAACCAAAGAAAATCAAGTCTGTACTTTAGTTGATGTGCAGATCGGAAACCTGTACCATAAACAATTCTATGCAGACTTGTTTATAACTTATTTTGTGTACTTTTCACAGTTTTGGTCATTACATAGTCAACTTAACATATTTATCAATTCAGGACGTTTAAAAAAAATACACCAAAGAATCTTTAACATCGACATCAAACCCAGCATGCTTTTACTTCAACATTTTGAAATCTGCCCGAGGCAATTGTGTTGAACTCAATTAGAGCCCAGAATCTCACTGAATAATGTTCAAATACTTTTTCTGGAGATGTCACGAGCGTATTGAAGAAAATATGTTTGAAATTCTTCAGAAATTCAATGAAGTTATCTCTATGTTTTATGTGGAGACTTTTTTCTTGAAGTTTGTTGTAATTTATTGATTTTCAAGATAAAACCATTTAAACATTCTGTTTAACAGGCTTCAAAAGATAATCATTGTAAGATTAGCGAGGAATATTACAGTATTCAATGTCTCTTAATGCGTAGATAAAATGTGTACTTATAGACAGAATTCAACTTCGGTAGGTTTTTTAACTGTAGGAGCTTTGAATGCCCAACAGTTATTGATTTTTATTGTGGCTTATTAATTAGACTGGAAGTCAGAAGAAAATAATCATAATCAATCTGAACGAAAGACGAAGAACAAAGGCCTTGTAATAACGATTACTTGTTTCAAATGTTAGTTTTCTTCAAGAAAGGTAAATATTCTGATTAAAGATGTTCGATTTGAAGAAATTTCAATTAAAGTTATGGCTGTGAACATTGTTCAAAAAGTCGTAAAACGTTATTAACAATGAAAATGTGAATGAAAAGTAAATAAAAAGAAATCTGAAAATGTAAAAGAAATGTCATAAATAAATCTAATGATGTATAAAGGTCTTCACCAATCAATGGCTTGTCTTAATGATTTCCATAACAAAATATTCACATATTCTTTCACGTGATGTAGTTTATGTATCTAAGTTCAAATAATCAAAAGAAGCAATTTACTTTCACAAATTAATTTTGTAGAAGATTAAAAAGATAAACCGGAAGTTGTCTCTTTTGATGACCTTCACTCTCCGGGCAAATTGGATCAAATCAGGCTAAACAGAGAAAATTTTGACTCAAACTTCGACATCAGTCAAACTAGAATCCACCAGAACACGGTCACGATTTTATCTTTACTTGGACTTAGCCAAAAGGCATTCATCTGATAGCATGATTTTATATAATATTAAAATTTGCAAAAGATATATCTAAAGTTTATTTACATCTAGGCCTACTTGTCTTGTTTCTTGTAATAAAGCATTCAGCTAAAAGAGTACATAAATAGCGGAAGGAATACTGCAATCGAGGTAAGGAAACGAGGATCGCCTGGGCTACGAACAGTGCATTGGGTAGCGAATTTGAATTCCTAACCATAAATCAAAATTTGCAAAAAGCACTTAGTGGAGTAAAAATCAAATTGGAATTTTTCAAGGACAGCGGCCATAACCTAATCCTCTTTCAATTTCCAACTGTCGAGGGATCTTTAGCGTAAACAGCCTGTAGCACACGGGGTTCATTCTCTCATTCGTACTAGACGCTTCGAAACCGGGTTGAAAAATACCGGTAAACTATCATATATAATTATATCAAACCCGGTTTTGATTTTGAGATTATGAAATGAAATATTGTCAAAGACTGACAATATCAGTAAGTCATATCAAAACAATAATTTTAATAATAATGATTCATGATGAATACAGTTTATTGACTTTTTAAGCGTCACTAAAATAATGTGGAATAACAAACAAAACCATTAAAATGGATAAAGACATTGAAATTAAATATATCAGAAAAGAGAACTTATCAACAACCTCCGCAGCATAAAACCATTGTCTTCTATTAAACAGACTATATTCTATAGAATCACGATGTTTCCCCAAACGAGAATTCTTTATATTTTGTTTTGGCATCATTGGTTCAGTGACTACATCATTTCTTTCAGAATCAGAGATAAACTTCCGGTTCCTGACACGAACAACAGACTCAGTAGCTATGACGTCAGGGTTGTCAATATGTGTGATGTCTGATTCTACATTTGACATATTTTCACCATTCTCAAACTGTCTGTTCTGTAAATTACTATGACCTTCTAATTCCATGGCGGAATTATCATTACCATTTAAAATGGGAACAGGTTTCTCCCAAATAAAACTCGTCAGCGCTATTTTACTCAATACGACGTGACATAACCATAACAACCAATTAGGAACCTCGCCACATTTATCTTGTTCACCTTGTTTCTTAATGTTCATAATTAATGTAGCCATAATTAACGAACCACAATTAAATGTCATCACCATCAGCAAAAATACTCCTGAAAATATGTAAAAGAGTAGCATTTTATCATACACGTTACAGAATCAGTAATTAGAAAAATCATTTGGCTTTAGGTCATATATTTGCTGGGAACCTCTATAACCTTGTCAATAAAGTTTATTTATAAAATCCTTCAAATGAAAATACACGTTATGTCGGCATTAAAAAGCTCAAGAAAATAGATGAACATAAAATTAGATTTACTTCCTGCATTTCCGGACCTCGTTTTTTCCTATCCAAACAACTGAGAGCCTTGTCCTCGTCAGCCCTCAAACCTCAAATCTGCATCACTGATAGAGAGACACAAATACCCTCTTATCTCCTGGATATATATATATTATCTATCTATCTTATGGATAGGTACTATCTTGTAGTCAATAAGGGTAGTCAATATTATTCGTATAAAAGTACGTACCTAAGATTGGAGTTGAGTTGGTATCAGGAACATTTTCAGCAATAAACAACTGTACAACATATAATGTTAAAAATACTGTTAAACCAATGGCTATCTTCTCGCCTTTATGACACGGTAAGAGGAAAGTAAATAATGTCATAAAGCATAACATAATAGTTGGTGCTATGACTATATAGTCATAATATAGAGACTTTCTTTTGACATGTATGAATATACTAATCATGGTATGAGTACCACCCCCGGGACAACAAGACGCATCCACTAGTTTCCTTGTTACACTGGCATTGATCAGGTCATATTCACTATTGACTATATAGTCACTGATATCAACTTGAGATTCCTTCAGGTGCATGTCGACTTGAGTGATGTCGTAAATCCACGACCCGAACCGCAGCTCACATTTCTGATAATCGTAAGGAAAGTATGTAACGTCAACACTACAAGAGCTTTTCAGCATTATAGGTATCATCCATCTAACTAAACCATCATAATGTATCATTACTTTACTTCCGGTTACATTTACAAAGCCGTCCAGATTTTCACCGGCGCTGAAAATTGAGATAAATACATAAACCAGTAAGAGGTTGACGACTTTATATGACTGGCAACAGGTTAACGTATACAGGGGTTTGAAAACTTGATTAAGGGGAGATAACAAAACTTCGAAACATGTTGACCGTTTTTAAAACATGGGCTGTATATCTGCTTATAAGCTTACTGAATGAAAGCTTTTAAAAATGTTTGACATTGCCATATATACTAAGAATGGCAACTTCCAGACCTTTTTACTGGTGAATACCGCCTGACAGACGCCCTACCCCCCTAGGTAAGATTAGGAGCTAATCCAAATGCAACTTTTTAGAGAAAATCAAGAATGACCACTGTCAGACACTCGCTGTGGTGGAAGCTCCCCGTCAGACGATCCAACTTAATTCTCACGAGGTAACCCACTGAAATATTTGTAACATTTTCGCCACTGCCACATGTATTAAGATTCACCACTGGCAGACATTTTCTGTGGTGAGAGTCCCAGCAATACGATCACTCACACTACCCCCATTGTTGAATTTTAACTTTTACTCACGTATTAAAGAGAAATAAATCAGGTAACCATATTTTAGTAGAAGGTATGATTAATGTATCTAAATTATTATATTTACTAGGATCCCACATCAAATTCTCAGCATACCATGTCTGAAATAGTATTAAATACGGCATTGTTAATATTACCTTAGTGGGACTAATCACTCTACTCAAGCTTCTATGATTGTGGCTACTAAAGTCCGGAATTTGGCGATTGTTGCCAAATAGTTGTTGACTAGCAAGAGTAACTTTGGAGCTAGTTAGCTAGGTATATCCTCAAAATGTTCAACCTAATAAAATTATCGAGAGAGGCTGTGAATTGTAATGCTCAGTCAAGTTTTGATCTGAATAGACAAGGAGAGATCTATGCACCCAGCCCAATCTTATTATGGAATCATTGATTGAAAGAATTAATAAGGTAGAATAAATAAGATAAGCTATGTTAATCTGGGAGACAACAGATGGTCTAGACTAGAACATCCAGTTGATTAACGAGAAGTGAAATACCAACATGTAGCAGAAGATTAGATAAACTCTAGAAGTTTGATTAGAAGATATAGAGTTACTAGAATGAATCTAGTTTTCCTGATTTAATTTGGAAACTAAAACTTTCGCAGCAGGCGTTCTCCGTGTGTACAGACCTTGACATTGTGGTAAACAGGAAAGTCACTTAGATGAACAAAAAGTAAAAAGCATTGATTATATCCAATGGAAATCATCACATTATCAAGATCGAAATTGGAAATAATTATCGTATTTCTTGTCTTACTTTCTAACATTTGTTGACCGGATTAATACGTATATAGTTAAACAGGACGAGAAAGAAAATGATCTATATCTCATACAGCTAGCATCACGTCATTACAACCATGTTTGTTTCAGATCTAACTGTTTGATAAAAATGAAAGCTATTCTAGAAGAATAAATACCTTCTATGCAAAACCTTACATCACATATAATCAAATGTTCAAAAGTTTGGTTTACAATAGCCCCCCTATATGTTTGGCTTACATTAAGTTTATAATCATCTTAATATATCATCTCTCTTGAACTAAAAATAATTTTCTAAAATGAAATAATTTTATTGCTTTGTTAGTTTTCTAAAGCATGAATGATCAAAGAAAGTTATTGAAGGCAACATTCTCTGTGTTTGTGGTCTTTTAAATACAGAGCTTTTATATGAAAAGTAGATATTTTCTTTTCGAGTGATTTATAAGAATACCTTATCTAATGCAATAGAAATTCATGCGATCAGGCTGATGTAAGATAATTGCTTACGGCAACAGACATTTAAAGGAATCTGAATACCGTTGATATGTATCAAAGGAAATGCCTGGAATATCTATTACAACTAGTGGCAGTAACTGTATTTATACAATAAACTCATTTATTATTCATACCTCATAGATCCAAACAGCTGTACTTAAAACTTGGTGTTTTTCTTCCTGGAAAATAAAGTCAAGGTTATCATAATATCTGACCATCTGAAACTGACCGACATGTGTACCATGTAGTCTGATTATAGAGTAAACGAGTTTAAATCTTTTGAAGAGAAACGATATACAAAAATGTCTAGAATACTAAATATGCCATCGATGGGTTAAAAGTAAAATTGAGAAAAGAATGATCTCGAAATTAATTTGATGGCCAGATTGTCTCATGTTTATACATTACATAGTTTTAAACGAGAGTGAAACATGACTTATGCAAGTTTATTTACAACTTGCGTTATCAGATAACAGAATAACTTTGGCTCATTAAGACCCTGAAACTACTTTACAGAATATAACCTACCAGAGCTCATCTCATGCTGTCGACAAGTGTTTCTGATACAATTCTCATAACCATAGAGTTGTTACGACGTAATCTATTGTACATAGACGTTTGAGCAAAGTAAGAGAACTCACTTAAAGGGAGTCTGAAGTCAACAACGAAACTATTCTGTAAAGTTTAATACAGGTGTATTATGCTAGATCAAAATCAGACTTTTGTTGAAAATATATTTGAAACTTACCAAGTCCAATATTTGGTTTAAAGCTATACCAAAATCTATATGAACAGTTTGGCTGGCATTCTGCACTGGTCTGGAATCATAATTATATTCTTCAAATAAATCTTGAAACAATCTGCTTTCAGTCCCTTGTATCTTCTCTATAAAATATTAACATAAAAACGTACATGTACCATCACCATAATATTATTCTATGTTATAAAATATTTGTTACCACCGTTCAGGTATTAATCTATCTTTTACAAAGATCATAAACGCTTCTTTTACCAAAAAAGGGACCTTTTCCATGCGCAATTTTCTAGCAAGGCATTGGAGGGAAATCAAACTATAATTTGTAACAAATAGTATAATCCACAATGAAAAAACAGTAGTACTATTGAAAGAAAAACAGGTATTAATAAACATCAGGAAAACCTTAGCCTGAATGTTGAGGTATAGATTAAGGAGATAGGGTTTTTCCGGACGGTCTCGATATCAGTGGTAAAAAGGAGAGCTAACTAGCGACCACGTTTCAATTTTTAGTAACCTACGATGATATTTATGATAACCAAAACTTGGGGTCGTTGTTTTAAAAGGCAGTGGCTATTTACCACTGGTGTGGTAAGCGTGGTAAATAGTCATAAGTACCCTTACAGCTATTTACCACGGCGTGCTACCTTCTTAAATTAGGCCTATGTCACCATGTTAGTCTATGGAAAAAAAATGTGGTATTTAAATTTTACCACGTTTTTTTTTAATGGTGGATTTCATCCAATTTTTTTTAATATTTCAAAAAATCACACTTTATAGGTTTCAAAAATATAAATATTGTGCACATTTCACATTGTTAGCACACTAAAATAAGTATTTTAATATCCCTAGCGAAGGAAAATATCCGCCATATTTTATATCGGTGACTGTAGTTTTTGTGCATTTTGGACGCTAAATTTCACAGTCCAAAACATTTCTACAATCGCTATATTTCACAGTCCAGAACATTTCTACTATATATGATGTGAACATCAAGGAATGCGTCAGCAAGCAATTCGTTTATATATACATTTTAAAGCTATACTTTTGACAGACTTTTATTGAATTTTTAAATTCCAAGCTATCTGTATCTGTATCATTACTGACCTAGACTACATACTACAATCAGGCACTATCAATATATGTATTATTACTGAACTAGACTACATACTACAATCAGGCACTATCAATATATGTATTATTACTGACCTAGACTACATACTACAATCAGGCACTATCAATATATGTATTATTACTGACCTAAACTACATTCTACAGTCAAACACTATCAATATCTGTATCATTAGTCACCTCAACAAGTTATACAATCAAACACTGTCAATATCTGTATCATTACTAACCTCTACTACATACTACAGTCAAACACTATCAATATCTGTATCATTACTAACCTCTACTACTTACTACAGTCAAACAATATCAATATCTGTATCATTACTGACCTAGACTACATTCTACAGTCAAACACTATCAATATCTGTATCATTACTGACCTAGACTACATTCTACAGTCAAACACTATCAATATCTGTATCATTACTAACCTCTACTACTTACTACAGTCAAACACTATCAATATCTGTATCATTACTGTCCTAGGCTACATACTCCAATCTAATACTATCAATATCTGTATTTTTACTGACTTTGACTACATACTACAATCAAACACTATCAATATCTGTATCATTATTGACCTAGACAACATACTACAGTCAAACACTATCAATATCTGTATCATTACTGACCTAGACAACATACTACAGTCAAACACTATCAATATCTGTATCATTACTGACCTCGACTACATACTACAGTCAAACACTATCAATATCTGTATCATTTCTGACCTCTACTACACACTGCAGTCAGACGCTGTCAAGATCTGTATCATTACTAAACTCTACTACATATTACAGTCAAACACTATGAATATCTGTATCATTACTGACCTTTACTACAAACTACAGGCAAACACTGTCAATATCTGTATTAGTACTGATCTCATCTATATACTAGTTTCAAACACGGATAATTCTGGACACACATGAGTTTAAAGGCTCAAATTTTGACGGTGAGCTTCGAACAATTACTGATTGGCTA
>NW_008706746.1:5712742-5713502 GCF_000327385.1 Lottia gigantea
TTGGTATTTTTTTCAAGAGCTGTTCTACTTTCTAGCAAAGGAAGTGTGTTGGAAACGCATTCGTGCTGAATGAACTTAAACCACTTAAATCTGTCGAAAAATGCAAAAAGAAGCATATCAATTTGTAAGGGCAAATGTGAAAATTTGTTTTGTTTTCATTTACCTAATACATATCTACAGACTGTAAATTCTGATCAAATATAATGACTTATTCTGAATATTCTCGCGAATAACCCAATAGACTAACTGTACAACTACAAGGAAACTGAAAGGAATAATATGGTAGACAACATAATAGCTTGATATTGTAAAAATGGTTAGAAAGTAACCAGTAGGTTAATCTTCCTTTCTATTAAACCGTTAAAAGATGTTATAATCAATAAAAACAATATCAAATTTACGCCAAACTAATGGAGCTGTTTGCCATTTATTGTGTAACTCCTTAAGAGTGTGGTTGGGTTTTTGTAGCGCCACCCTGCCTGCATGCATGGTATGTCTATGTCATGACAAGTTTAGTATAAGTCGTCCAAACCAATCCACAAGAGTAACTCTTAGAGGTGTTTTACTCATTTATTGTGCATTTTGTCCAAAATACCATATAACGAATAATTTAACGATATTACTCTAAAGATGATAATATTTCAACTTACAGACATTTTCTGTTTATTTATCTTGTTAATATCAACTATCTGTATTTATATTTCATCATATTTATACGTGATATTCTCTTATATAAACATTTCCACGTCTTTAAAATCAC
>NW_008706746.1:5726480-5770363 GCF_000327385.1 Lottia gigantea
AGAGTGAAACATGACTTATGCAAGTTATTTACAACTTGCGTTATCAGATAACAGAATAACTTTGGCTCATGAAGACCCTGAAACTACTTTACAGAATATAACCTACCAGAGCTCATCTCATGCTGTCGACAAGTGTTTCTGATACAATTCTCATAACCATAGAGTTGTTACGACGTAATCTATTGTACATAGACGTTTGAGCAAAGTAAGAGAACTCACTTAAAGGGAGTCTGAAGTCAACAACGAAACTATTCTGTAAAGTTTAATACAGGTGTATTATGCTAGATCAAAATCAGACTTTTGTTGAAAATATATTTGAAACTTACCAAGTCCAATATTTGGTTTAAAGCTATACCAAAATCTATATGAACAGTTTGGCTGGCATTCTGCACTGGTCTGGAATCATAATTATATTCTTCAAATAAATCTTGAAACAATCTGCTTTCAGTCCCTTGTATCTTCTCTATAAAATATTAACATAAAAACGTACATGTACCATCACCATAATATTATTCTATGTTATAAAATATTTGTTACCACCGTTCAGGTATTAATCTATCTTTTACAAAGATCATAAACGCTTCTTTTACCAAAAAAGGGACCTTTTCCATGCGCAATTTTCTAGCAAGGCATTGGAGGGAAATCAAACTATAATTTGTAACAAATAGTATAATCCACAATGAAAAAACAGTAGTACTATTGAAAGAAAAACAGGTATTAATAAACATCAGGAAAACCTTAGCCTGAATGTTGAGGTATAGATTAAGGAGATAGGGTTTTTCCGGACGGTCTCGATATCAGTGGTAAAAAGGAGAGCTAACTAGCGACCACGTTTCAATTTTTAGTAACCTACGATGATATTTATGATAACCAAAACTTGGGGTCGTTGTTTTAAAAGGCAGTGGCTATTTACCACTGGTGTGGTAAGCGTGGTAAATAGTCATAAGTACCCTTACAGCTATTTACCACGGCGTGCTACCTTCTTAAATTAGGCCTATGTCACCATGTTAGTCTATGGAAAAAAAATGTGGTATTTAAATTTTACCACGTTTTTTTTTAATGGTGGATTTCATCCAATTTTTTTTAATATTTCAAAAAATCACACTTTATAGGTTTCAAAAATATAAATATTGTGCACATTTCACATTGTTAGCACACTAAAATAAGTATTTTAATATCCCTAGCGAAGGAAAATATCCGCCATATTTTATATCGGTGACTGTAGTTTTTGTGCATTTTGGACGCTAAATTTCACAGTCCAAAACATTTCTACAATCGCTATATTTCACAGTCCAGAACATTTCTACTATATATGATGTGAACATCAAGGAATGCGTCAGCAAGCAATTCGTTTATATATACATTTTAAAGCTATACTTTTGACAGACTTTTATTGAATTTTTAAATTCCAAGCTATCTGTATCTGTATCATTACTGACCTAGACTACATACTACAATCAGGCACTATCAATATATGTATTATTACTGAACTAGACTACATACTACAATCAGGCACTATCAATATATGTATTATTACTGACCTAGACTACATACTACAATCAGGCACTATCAATATATGTATTATTACTGACCTAAACTACATTCTACAGTCAAACACTATCAATATCTGTATCATTAGTCACCTCAACAAGTTATACAATCAAACACTGTCAATATCTGTATCATTACTAACCTCTACTACATACTACAGTCAAACACTATCAATATCTGTATCATTACTAACCTCTACTACTTACTACAGTCAAACAATATCAATATCTGTATCATTACTGACCTAGACTACATTCTACAGTCAAACACTATCAATATCTGTATCATTACTGACCTAGACTACATTCTACAGTCAAACACTATCAATATCTGTATCATTACTAACCTCTACTACTTACTACAGTCAAACACTATCAATATCTGTATCATTACTGTCCTAGGCTACATACTCCAATCTAATACTATCAATATCTGTATTTTTACTGACTTTGACTACATACTACAATCAAACACTATCAATATCTGTATCATTATTGACCTAGACAACATACTACAGTCAAACACTATCAATATCTGTATCATTACTGACCTAGACAACATACTACAGTCAAACACTATCAATATCTGTATCATTACTGACCTCGACTACATACTACAGTCAAACACTATCAATATCTGTATCATTTCTGACCTCTACTACACACTGCAGTCAGACGCTGTCAAGATCTGTATCATTACTAAACTCTACTACATATTACAGTCAAACACTATGAATATCTGTATCATTACTGACCTTTACTACAAACTACAGGCAAACACTGTCAATATCTGTATTAGTACTGATCTCATCTATATACTAGTTTCAAACACGGATAATTCTGGACACACATGAGTTTAAAGGCTCAAATTTTGACGGTGAGCTTCGAACAATTACTGATTGGCTTAACCCGAAAAAAATCCCTTTTCTGAGACTAAAGTATGATTACTTTATTTCTTTGTTTCGAAGTTCATGTTAATTCTGGATACTTTAAGGAATATAGAATCTTTTGGAGAAACAATTTCTGTTAGTGAAGACAGGTTTCTGGACGACAAATTGGAAAAGGTTTGAATGAAAGACTAACAAGTCAGTATTTTGTAAGTCACGTGATAGCTTTTTTAATTCATAAGTGACCAACTTCGACAATATAACACATATTTAAACATTTTGTTCAAACCTTATGGATTATGGATTATTGTGGAGCGAACGGACCCAGGGCGAATGAACTCGGTGTGACCATGAAAAAGGCCGAAAATGTACAGGGGTGAACGCGTTTAACAGCACTGAGATAAATATAAAATTCTAACTTCATTACCTAGGCCTACACTTTTATGGGATTTTTATTCTCAAAAAACCCAATAGGACCCAAAATTACAATTTGTGTGGAAATATACATTACTTACTCAGTGGCGTAGCCAGTTTTTCATTGACGGGGATGAGGGGCACCATTGCCCCCTTTTTTATTTATAGAGGGCACTACGCTCTAAATAAGCCACTATAGTTACTTGAAAAAAAGGTAGTTAGGCCTATATTAGAAGACAAATTGCATAAATTGCATTAATTTATTTTCAAAGTTCTAAATTTATTGCCGAAAGAACAAATGAATGTACACTAAATTTCATACTTATGACTATTTACCACGCTTACCATGCCAGTGGTAAATAGCCACTGCCGTTTTAAAACAACTACAATGACAAATACTCAGTGTTTTTAAATGAACAAATGAATAAAGTATTCCAATAAAAATGAGCTTATTCCTGATAGTATCTCTTTAATCGATACTAGAATTTATATTCACTTCTGTTATAATTTCATAGATAGTATATAATAATAGCAATGGGAAATTATTTATGATCAATACAAAAACTTAGATTTGATGTCTGGTTCCCCATTTGTCATTTATATGTAGTGATTAACAAAATTTATACCCAACCTTTTCTAATACAGCAAACAATGTCGATGAATAGATATCCAAATATCATATAAAACATTGAGAACCTCATCATGGCAGTTTCAAATTAGAGTTGTTACAATTTCAGGCGGTCCATTTTTCCATATCAGTCCACCATTTCTTAATACAGAGCCGTGAAAACATAATGATTCCTTAATTCGTTCCTATATTAAACAACATGGCGTCGACTCCACGACCAGTATGTAGACGAGTATAAAATGTGAATCTAAATGAAGGATCTATCGATTGAGAGTCCCAGTCTAACTGGCAGATGAGAGTGAGAATTGAGATAAGCTACCACACACTACAGGATTCTAATAGAGGCTGTGAGATTAATACACACCACCTAGATTTATTTATTAGCAATGCCACTTTAGTTACTAAATAGATTTTTAAAGTCTTTATAGATCGTTTAGTTAGCAAGACAAACCACAACTTGCTGCATGTGTATCCAGTCTTTCATAATTTTTTCAACAATTGTTTCTTATTTTAGATCCTAGGAAGGCCTGTTTCTTGGTGTATTTGAAGTATAATCTCGTCACTCTTTCCGACCTCCAATCTGTCGATCTGTAGCTGATATAATATTGGATTTAATGTTAAAGTGAATTGTTAAAATTTTAGATTTAACTAAATATTCATTTGATTAAATGACAGTTGTTTGAGGGGTTGCTGCCCTAGAACACGAGCACCTGAATCGCCTGTTATTATTTGCTCAGAGCAAGAAGTTGTGAGGTCTGTAATATTGTCCAGAGCAAATGCGCAGAGGTAAATAAATGTAATTTGCTACCAACAGCTAATAAAGACTGACGATTAAATAATAATTTACTACTCGCAGCAGCGGTGGTGCAATTAAAAGCCTGCTACTTGTAGTCCAGTAACAATATCATGATAGACCCACTATCAGTGGACCAATAACAATATATTGGTAGGTCTGTGGCCCACTACCAATAATAATATCTCAGTGGGCCTACTTCTAATGGGCAAATAACAATATCTTAGTAGGCCAACTATAATATAAGTGACATTACCCTTGTAGGTCCTCTAAGCCCAGTAACAATTTCTACAACAACCTTATACCACCAGTTGCTAGCTATCATCTATCTTGGTTAGCTGCTGCTAGAGCTAGATGATTACTTACGAATCAGTGGAAATATAAAATTCATGAAGTAGAAATGAATGCAGTTTTATGTCTTACTTTTCTGCACCGTGCGTGCTAAGAAGTGAGGAAGCGGGGTTGAAGAGACGGGGGAAGTAGAATGGTAGAGAAGGAGGAAGTCGTAGTAGTTAAAGAATGATTGGAAGTGTGCGTTCCTCAACTACGAGCATTGATGACGACGACGAGGAAGTAGAGACATTATGGGACAGTCATATCACCTCTGTGCTCCGTATTACATTACTCCGAAGTCATGTCATTGATTGCGATTGTTTACGTCTTTCTCCTCGTTTTACACATTTGTGACAAACATTGGACGTAATCAAAAGCAGCCTCAGTGGTCAAATAAACATGAAAAGAATTGCCTCCCTTTATGTAAAACGTATAATGAACGTTATTATTTAAATAAAAAACTAAAATAATTCTGCTGTAAAATTTTAACGCCAAAATTATTCATAAGGTTCGCGTAGATTTGTTGGTTATGTTAGATGATTTGGTGCATTTTAACACTAATTTGGGGTTAGGCTACACACTGTATTTCTGGGGTGCAAATTGCCCACGCTTTCGTCCGACGTAAAATTGCAAACATTTTTAATTTGTTTTATTGTGCTTTTAATTTTTTCCTATAGCCCATGGAATAACATAGTGTTGTCGCAGACAAAAACAATCAGTATAACCATTGTTCGATTATTATATATGGGACATAACTCGTGAAGCAACTTAACAACCAGCAGACTATAATTATTGTGAGATTAGAATTTGAGTCCTCTATAAAATCTTTTTAAAAAAGTTGCTTTAGAGGTAGCTCAATCAAACAATCAAATATGCAGTTAATAAAATACATTACATAAAGTATAAATAATATCGTTTAATTAAAATACTGACAATTAAGCCAAATAATCTCCAAAATTATTCAAAAAAACGAAAAGTTTTCATCAATGGTTACACAAATTTTGTCTGTAGGGTTAATTGTGTATTCTGCACACTAAACGATAATGCGACTTAGCATTGAAACCCCTTCCCCTGAAACTTCTGGTTCAGAGTTTTTAACAGTCATGGTGTCTTATGTCATAGCAATATTATGAGTGGTATAACATACTGTTATACATTCCATTAACTACAGCTAGAGAATATTAACCAATCAGAATCAAGTATAACTGTAAAGTGCGTGGTAGTTGCTGAATTAATCTATGACTGAGTTTGTTGTCGGGACATAATAGTCTTCGGATGTTATTTCATTTACCATTTACATTAACATTGGATTATTATTAAAATGTAAGATATTGGAAGGATTTAAAATTTTCATTTTAACAGGTATGTATAGAAATAATGGAATTATTGGTGGGTTTTATGATGTTACACGAAATAGACATGTTGTATGGTGTATGTTTTGTGATGTATGTAGGTAATATATCGTCTTCTTGATACCACAGTATTATTGCCTGTCTGAAGACCTCATAGCAGATTCATACCAGGAAAACATTGATTGTAATACATAACATATAGTTTGAAATCTTAAAATACAATTTATTTCCTCACAGGGTAGAAGGTAAACCATTGATTGAAATATTAATGCTTGAATGAAATGTACCTGAAATCATTAGGTCTAGTCAGATTACGAGGCGTCTTGTTTTTTAGGTATTTGGTTGAATTTACCTTTGTTGATTATATCACAGATTACTTGTTGATTAGTATATCTGCTATTCAAAATTGTGCTGATATAATAGCATTCATTCATAAAATATAAAGACTTGTAACTTGACTATTAAAGTATAGGCATACACTTCCCCTTCACATTTGAATTTCCACTAAATCAACTGAAAATTTTCAATAAATCTGTGTATTGTTTAGGTTTACATAGAAATATTACTTCTATCAGCTGAGCAAAAACTGTAACTTTCTATAAATGCTGAATAGAATTTTTTTTAATATATGGAATAATTTGTATATGAGCATCAATGAAAGTTTACTACAAATAATGATCTGTATTGCATTATTGATTAGTTGACATTTGTCACATTATGTCTTTGTCCTAACAGTGAAAATAGGTGTGAAGAATTTGATAACATCTAAAAATTGAGTTACTTGGTCACAATCTACACTTCAGATATTAAAGCACATATTTCAGTCAGAAACCAATATCTTTTCGTTTTTTTTCTTTAGAATAATTGCAATGAAACCTTTATTTCTATAGTGTTGATATTGAAATAGGCTAATTATTTAACACCTAACATTTGTTATGTACATTTATATTTCAACCAGCTGGTTTTATCAGGGCATTATGATCTATAATACTACCTAATGCTTGTCATTCTTTTTTTTATCTCATTATTTCATTTAATATTATTAATCAATATAACCTTACTTCCCTGGTCAAAGTAGCTTAGGTTTAAAGCTAATGAATCAAATATACAAAACAAACAAAATGTAAATAAGAGTTGATTTCAGAACGTATTTATATAAATTGAGAGAACTGGATAATTATATGTGTAAGATCATTGGAAACAATTTTACAAAATAATATCTTCCTTGTTCAGGAATATTCTCACCTCTAAATATTGGAAATCCATTTTACATTTCCCCACAAACATTCCTAGTAACATAAAATGTTTGATATATGCAGTTTGCTAATTATAGGGCTAGCTTCTTTAAACAAGGTAATATAAAATGTTTGATATATGCAGTTTGCTAATTATAGGGCTAGCTTCTTTAAACAAGGTAATATAAAATGTTTGATATATGCAGTTTGCTAATTATAGGGTTAGCTTCTTTAAACAAGGTAATATAAAATGTTTGATATATGCAGTTTGCTAATTATAGGGCTAGCTTCTTTAAACAAGGTAATATAAAATGTTTGATATGCAGTTTGCTAATTATAGGGCTAGCTTCTTTAAATAAGGTAATATAAAATGTTTGATGTGAATACAGTGATGAAGTAAAATATTGATTTATGTCTGGATAAAAGACAAACCACCACAGCTGCCATCTTCCAGCCATAATATTGCTAGTTGGTCTATTTATAGACCATGTTGATTAGGTAAATGTTATGCCTGATTGATTAAAAAGCTGATTAATTCTGATGGTAGATCTATTCACATATTTCTGTTCACATATTTTATCTTAATAAATGAATTAGTTGACTGTTAATTAGTCGCTGAATTTCGATTTAGATTCAAAGACAAAAGTTAGAAGGCATTAAATTTGCTTTCTGGGACAAAAAGGTGTGTAACTGAAACAAAAATAAAATCCAAAAGTAGAATTTCCCTACAAAATGATTTATAAATTTAGCCATCTCCCAAGGACCACCCCCTGGCCTTCCAGATGCTTCAATAGTTATAATCTTTCAATGATCAGTAAATTTAATCCTTTTTATAAATTCATATCACCTTCATCAGAAATGGAATGAGTTCTGGTAATGCTATAAGGTAACAGTGTCTGCACTGTTCTTATGTCTGATAGAAGCATCTGTAATGTGTTGGCTTGTCAACAGCTGAGATAAATGATGTTGTATCATGGTAAGATGTTTCACCAGTAGAGGTGGCAACTACAATCTGATTGAAACAACAACCCTGCTTAATGGACATACAAGATGTCAGGCAATTACATAGAGATAGTATAAAAATATTATTTCTTAATGGCTGCAGGAAAATCAATCTAGATTCATTTACATGTCAGAAACATGCATTGTTGTTTAATTTGAGACATTCTGTAGTTTGTGATTCTCTGAATTTGGGACTTTGTGGAACTAACTAATTGGAGGTAAATACTAGGCACTTTCATTGTTTGCAATGGGATATGACATATCCATGTAGGAAAATCAATTCTGCAACCCTTAAAATTACATGAATTAAGATATTTAACCTTGAAGTTCAAGCTCTTCTTGTCTGTCTGTCTGTCTGTCTGACAATGAACCCACACAGTATGATAGAACATTGCAATTAATGCAATTGATTTTGTATCTAATAATGGTTTTTAATTCTGACTAAACAAATAATAATATAATAATACATGACTAAGATAAAAAAAAGTCAACATTAGGAGTGTTCTATATGCTATAAGGTTTCAGCATGAAAGAACAAAATGCTGTTATGTGCTTTTCTGCCTTATATCGGGATTTTGAAGGAAAGCATGCTGGGCTTTCTGATGTAAAACTATTTGTGCTGAGGCTTTGTTTATAATAATTTGAATGTTATCTCTGTAATAGACAGAAAGGATCTGTTTATCTCTGTAATAGACAGAAAGGATCTGTTTATCTTTGTGTCTGAAAGCATTAATCAGGATATTTGATAGGATGTTAACATAAACACAAGACACCCAAAATAAACAGGTCATGATGACTAGGATTTGAAAGGAAGTAAATTAACTTACACACCCAACTTAGTCTACTTGTTAAATAATGTGTCCTCCTTTCTAATTACTTGTATTTGATGAAGTTTAGACACTGATGTTTTACTTCAGGTTCACTGACAGGTTAGAGTATTTCATGACATTTACCAGTTTTAACCAGATATGATCTTTATGCTTAGAGACATGTTACTTTGTTGTTTTGGACATAAAAATATAGATTTTGGTCTTATAAGAAGATCATACAACCAAAATTCATTCAAGTGTGAAGATGTTTCTTGACTTTTTTTAAGAGGAGGGTCTAATTGACATTTCTACCTTCTGAGGTCTTTAGTTGTATTTTAACAGCTTTATCAACATGATATGAATCTCACTTCATATTTTGAAATAAACTCAGTTCTCACTATATATATGATTATAGGTGTATTATAGTATGCACAGAATTATTGTCATATGTCACTGATGTTCACATCTGATTAGATTTATTGTGTCTCATTTACCATCAGAACTGCCATAAAGATATATTTAAAGTGCTTTATTTTGACTGCAATAAACATAATGACTATAATACATTAAAATAAAGGCTTATTACAGTTTAGAAATTTCTAAAGACTATAATATATTTGTATTAAAATGAAAGATAGGGCGCTTCACCTCATTTATCTAAACAAAATTAAAATTTCAATAAAAACTGGAATATGATGTGCATGTGTATACACTATTAACAGATTGCTGGTCGGTTATACCTGCAAGCTGTTAGGAAGTATTTATGTTATAATGATTGATAATTAGATTCTAACCTAAGACAAGACAACCTTATTATTATTATTTAATTAAAGTAGGGAAAACCTTGACAATCTGTCCATCATTTTAAGTAATGACTCGATGATTAAGAATTTACCTGTAATAATGAAATATTGATTAAATCTATAAAGTTATATTCCACATTTATTTATTTAACTTTCCATGTCTAAAAGTTGTCTAAATATTTATATTACCACATTTTTGCTCTTTGTGTACTTCTTTTAAGAATATTTGATAGGTTTTTAGTGTAATGAGGTCAATGTTTATAAACTTGTGGTCAAATGTGTTTTGCTTCTGTTATTCTCTGCTAGGACCAGTAGATTTTTATGAAATGTGTTTGATGGAATAGCTCCCTGTTGATAAATGTTTTCTGGTGCCATTGCATGAAATGAGAGTTTTTGGCAAGCATACCCCAAAAAGTTTGGCTCCTTTGCCTTTGTAGCATCTTTGAAATTCTGCTCATTACATGTCAGTAAGCTGTTTTAACTTCGTATATATTAATGTGGATAAGTAAGTTAAATTCTTTACTAGATTTTGAGGATATTTTGAAAAATAAAAACTATCACCTCCAGTTTTTCAGTAACTTTTCAGATGATTTTTTCCATTTGGCTAAATTATTGTTATGATTTTGTAAAAATCAGCAATGTGACCAATGTATACATGTAGTTAGCAGGACATTGAATTTCATATAACCTAATCATTCTGTTGAAAATTGAAATCTGATGTTGGAATCCTCTGTCTATCAAAAATGTAATTTGTTGGATGTCTATATAAGTAAGGACAGTAAAGATATTTTTAAAGAGAGTATACTGAATGAAAGGATAAATAATATAATCTACAGTCCCCAGGCTTTTACTGATAAAAAACTGTGTACAGACTTGAGTCATTATTTGATGATAGTAGAATATATTTCATAATAAAAGTCTATATAAATTGATAAATTTATGATAAATGATAAACTATAAACAGTATGATATAAGTTATAATTTAACCTCCAATGATTATATTTATCTGTATCACCAGAATGAGTGCATGTTGTATATGATTAGTAATAGAAATATTTTCTACAGATAACATATCATTTCTCACCACAATTTACATCTTGGTTCTGACATTGCATAGGGTGCACCTAAATTATTATTGGCAAATCATATAGATAATGGTGAAAGTATGTTTCACAATTCTCAGCAAATAAGTTATCTGAACAGTCATATAATTTAAGAAAACTGCATTTTAATTTAAAGTTTTATGTATGATTAAATTCATAATATAAAGTTACAGGGTCTGTTTGATTGGGTTCATTGGTCGTCAGGAAAGAATATTTGTAGTTGATAGTAAAGAATATGTATGTTGTGTTCAGTTTATTTTACTGTAAAGCTTTGTCATTATGATTCTGATGAATCTGGTTTTTTTGAGTAGTTTGAGTTTTATCAAGAGAAGAATTTGAATAGTTATCAAAAGTGACTGGTTGTTCTTGTATTTATGATCAGTGAACTGAAAGATTTGTCATCTGTGTCGTTAGTCAAACATATACAAGATGGATGCAGTTCGAAACTGCACTTGGTTGTTGATTTGTTTTCATCTATATTTTATTTTTTTTTTGCTGGATATTTCCTGGATGATGTATCAAGGATTGATATATTTAATTAGACTGTATCACTAACGAAGGTAGATAATTAATAAAGTCCGATATTTTGATTGATGAGCAATCTATAGTGATGGTGTAAGATAAGTTTTTTACCTTCTAGATATCAATCTGTATAGTAGAGTTTTCTAGGCAGATCAGAACAAATGAATTAATGATGGAGAGAATGCCACACATTCAGATAAAAGACATTTTCAATGGAACATTAAAGGCAATGGTTCAGCATTTTCAGGATTAATTGGTTCTTGTACTAGAACTGCACGACAATCCCATTATCCCTTCTAATATACCTTAAACTTCCAAAAGTGGATGATTCTGCTCTGGACATGCACATGGATGTGAATGATCACATTTCAACGGTGAGCGGTGAAAACTATTACTTATTAGCTTTGCTAAAAAATTCCATTTCTCAGACTAATGTAATATTGGTCTAACCGATGATGACCATGGTCATTTTTCAATGATAAAGTGACATTAGGTGCATATTTATTGTAGTGATCACTTTGGTTTAAAAGCAGAAATACAGTACTGATGTCTAATCTTACAAATACATGTATATAACAGTTTAAATAGGATGAGTTCATTTCTCTACTTGTTAACCTCACTTTATTATTTCACTTAAATTACTTCACCCAAATTCTTTATATTTATTTATTGATTTGGAAAGAATGTTTGAGTAGATTTGGATCAATTGCTTTCAAAGATTTTCTTTCACAAAACAGTTACCAATCAATTATAGATTGTTTCAACTTTAGAAACTTTTAAAACATTTGTGTAGTAATTTTTTTAAAAACATGTGAAGTTGATAAAATGGCTGAGTCATTTGAATTAGGCCCACACATATAAAATATTTCTTGATTTATGGGTTGGTGTATTTGGGTCAAAATGAGATCAGACATAAACCAGATTACATTACATATACTTTTTATGGGCTATGGCTATGGAATTCTTGATTATTTTGACATCACAAACCCCAAAATATTGTCTAAGCAATGATGGGTTTTGGTGATGGTATATGTTTGATTAAGTGAAATATCTCTGTATTTCTGTAAATCTTGAACAGAAAAATTGCTCTTGGAAACTTTGCTCCATTTCATCAGTGTGAAAGGTTTACATGGTTTAGGATTATGTCCTTGTTGTTCAATCCTCTTGCAGGCTTGATATTCACATTGCTGAAAAATGAAAAGAATTGGTGTTGTTTTTCTGGTAAAATCTTGTTTAACACTCACTTTATGTCTGCATTGTAATTGTAGATAGCAGAGCAGTTCTCTTGTCCTCTTCATTCAAAGTTCCAGAGCTTTGTATGCAAAACATCACTAATGAGATATATCAGGTAGAACAGGCATGTCTAGGGTGTATGAATAAGACAGTGACCTAAATACACTACTAAAGATTTATGTCAGATTATTTTTGTCTTTTAGTCAATGTTTTTCTAATCAGATGTTGTATAATTAAGACTAATGGTAGAAATGGTGGTTGGAGATATCTAGTTACCAGAATAGTCCAATGATACAATAATGATAAGAAATATAACACAATTATTACTTCAATAATTCTCCCAACTATACTGGTTACCCACAATTCTGATTGAAATACAGCTTGAGATGTTTTGTTTTGTACATTTTCTGTGGGTTGTTTTATTAATTCTCTGTTTGATGTGATGGAATATTAGCAAACAGTAGCGTAATTATTTACGAGAATTATAGCACTGTTGAAAATGCATTTCAATTTGGTAAACTTGCTAATTCTCTGATCTACACTTGATATCTCTCAATCTCTTACAGCTATAATCAGTTCAATGATCTTTTCATAATAAGATTTTTCAAGGCTGGATATTGTGCAAATTTTGAATTCAAAGTATCCCATGGCATAGTATGGACCTATGAGGACATGTTTTAAGCAAATAATCTTGAAATGTCCTGCTGGAATGCACCCTAAAGTTTGACAGCTAGGCTAAAGTACATATGTTGCAATATTAAAGTTAAGTGTAATAATGTAAAAAGTTTGAGCTATAAAAACAGTTTGATATTGAAGTCTTTTCCTCATTGTTTGTTTACTATATAGTATAATACCAGTGCATATTACATGTGAAATTTTCCTCACTTGAATGACTTGTCTATTCATATAAAGTTATTCAACTGTAAACAAATTGTGTCATTATATTTTTACTTGGGTCACATTGTGAATTAGAAAATATATCAGTTACTTTGTATTTATTTGGTTATTTAAGTTAAGGTTACTAAATATACCATGTAGACGTCTTGATATAGAATAAGATTATTTTTACATAAGCCCCTTTAACAACATGCCATTATAAAGAGCTGTTCTCGGTCTGTGGTAAAATGTGCCCATTTACTTAAGTGGTGTGTAAATAGCTCTTTAATGAAATCGTTCTCGGCACAGTGGAACTCTTCTTGCAGAAGAAGTTGAATTTAGTTCCGTGTAGTCACCCTTTATAAACAACAATGGCTCTGAATAATGATGAAAAGGTGAAGGTCACTGGGCTGAGGACGGTTACTTTTTACGTAACGCCATTTTGTATAGTCGATTCTGGGAACTGTATCGATATCATCTCCTCGAGGTGGGCTAGAATTTTGATAGTCCTCAGAACGAATACCCTTTTGTATTACAAAAAAATTATCTGTTTCGTCATGAAACCATTTTGAAATCAGATGATTTCTGTAATGCAATAGGGGTTAATTAATCCATTCATAAAGGCTGTTCTATATTTTAGTTTCATGTTGATTTGATAAAACATAAAAAGAACGTAATTTCCTTCATCCTTCTAAACAATCACTGAACTGTATGAACTGTAGAATTTTGAATACTATTACATATTATATTGAATTTTTGTTCTATTTACAGAAGTAAGAAGTAAAGAAGATGGAGCTGACATCTACTGTAGGTTGGCAGTGTGTCAGGTGGAAGATCATTTAGCAGTTGTTCACACCAACTGCCATGTTGGATTTATCATTTCTTGTGTTTGTTTATGTTTTTAGTTTATTATGGCGTTACAACCAACAAGTGAGATCCAAATTTTGCGTCGTCAAAGTATGGAGACATACATGATTCGAGTCTATACTGGCTCACTCAGTCAGGAAAGTGAATTTGTTTCTGTGGAGGCAGAAAAATCAACAGCATCAGTGGATATCACTAAAGTTGCTGTTCACAAGTTGAAAAAATTAGGAAATAGTGATAATTTTGAACTCGCTGAAGTTTTTATTTCAAGTGGTCAACTGTGTAAAGAACGAAGATTGGATCCAATGGATACCCCTGTTGGAATCCAGCTTCTCTGGCCAAAAATTATCAATGCTGACATTGACAAAGGTCAAGGTCTTTTGACTGGATACCGTTTTTATTTACGAAAGAAAGATCCTGAAGTGTCTCACAATTCAGGATGGATGGAGTGTAAAGATACAGATACGTTCCTGATGTCATTTCTAAAACAACCAATCGGTAACAAGGAATATACTGATTTATGTAACCTACCGAATCTCAATGAAAAAACTCTTCTAGAAAATTTAAAAACTAGGTTTAGCAATAATTATATTTATACCTATGTTGGATCTATACTCATTGCTGTCAATCCCTTCAAATTCTTTCCTATCTATAATCCAAAGTGTGTCAAAATGTACCAAAACAAACGACTGGGAGAGTTACCTCCTCATATCTTTGCAATTGCTGATGCAGCATATTATACTATGTTGAGAACTAAAAAGAATCAGTGTATAGTGATATCAGGTGAATCAGGTTCGGGTAAAACAGAAAGTACAAACTTATTACTGCATCATTTAACAGCGTTAAGTCATAAAGGATTACATGGTAGTGGTGTAGAACAAACTATATTAGGTGCTGGCCCAGTTTTAGAGGTTTGTATACAATTTTTTTTTCCTGGTTATTCATGTTTATGTCCAACCTAAGGTCCAAGTTAAGGTTCTCTTCAAATATAATGTTTATTTGGCAATATTATGATAGGGGTTATTCTGATTTCACAGCCATGGTTCTGGAAATGCAGATCACAAAGAAAGACTCTTTTTTCATAACTAACAAGTTTATTTCAAAAAGTTTCCATGATGTTAGAAAGAGTTTAAAACTCAACCACTAAGCGCACCTAAAATTACACTTCTCTACAGCTTCTTGATGTCAAGGATAATGAAAGGAATGCGAAAAAAAAGTGTTAACTATATAATTTCTCAAATTTAGAACACACTCCCATCTTTAACACTACAAACTTTTTTTGTTGAAAATTTTAAGTGAGTTGTTTTCTAGGTTTTAGATAAGTTTTGTAAAGGCCAGGTGTAGGTCACAGGGGTCAACTATGTTAATTGTCACAATCCTCTCTTTTCTTGTCAACAATTTTTATTGTCTACTCCCTAGTTCATTACATGACATACCTCTTCTAATCTGCATAACATTATGGCCATCATAAAATCTTGACTCCTACTAAACCATTTTTATGACATTAATCTACAGCAATTTACTCTTGAAATATTAAGTATTTGATTTTAAAATTAAAAAGTTGAATTAGGAAGTGATCCGTGTGAAGAAGGAAAATGTTTAACCTTGTTTGATAATTAACTTTTATTTGGGCAAGACAAATTTTTTGCAAGTTGGCAATTAATGCTACTCAAACGATAAAGAAAGGAATTAGGCCACAAAAGAGACATCTGTTCAGAGAGATGCTATGTTAAGCCACCCTGACACTTGCCAAATCTTTTTCCCAGCAATGTTCCGCAATTGTTCTTGACAAGGTGCGCCATTTCGGTGCTTTGCAGCGGTGCACATTGGAGTGCAGCTTTTGCAGCTTGTTCATGTCATGCAATATGCATTGCAAGACAAAAAAAATTTGCTGCATTGTCAGTCAATTGCACTACATATTTATGCTTAGATTGATGCATGCCAAATTTTTGAAAATTCTGTTTGACATGGCATTTATCCTTCACCACACTCCTCATGCTAGTTCATAAAGACTGTAATCATGCTTGAAGACCATGTCATTGAATGGACAGAAACTGTGTCAGGGTGGTTCGATATTCATCCCGAAGAAAATGTCTTATGCCAGGTAAACATAAACTCACTCTAATCCTAGATAATATTATTTCACAGTGCTATTTTATGTATGGATACATGTATTTTGAATAATTGTGTCAAAATAATTCCTTGAGAATAGCCAAAAATATGTTTGTTTTTTAAGATGCATATCTTTTGTTCGTTGTTAGGACTTAAATTACTATCAAAACAATTCATGCAGATGAAATTAAACACTTATAATAGAGAAATCAAGTGCAATGTGCCTAAGGGATATAGAATAAGTGTATGTCAAAATCTAAACTTTAGAGGACATATCCTGTGATATTGAATTGAGATTATTGTAGGGTCAATATTTTATAATTCAACAACAATCTGACAACAATCCGTCTGTTCTCAAGATGGGTTTCACATGCTCAATTCTTCAATTTGTAGAAATGATCAATATTTTGCTTATATTTTCCTTCTCGCTGCAGACTGTTTTATGTTTTTATGTGAATCTTCAAGGTTAGAGTGGAATAGATATTTGAATAACCTGCCTATGAACATGTATACTACATGAATACTAAACTAATTTATACATCTAAGAACAGAAAACCAGATTGATAGCTATTTCCTTATGTTTTAAAACTCATCACCTTTAGTCTACAAACTGTATGTGGTCACTTCAACATCATTATTAGTAATGTCAAAAAAGTAAATGACAGTTTCATTTCTATTTGGTAAAAAAATATCAGACCAATATATGCTATATTGAAATAATGTCAAATTTGAGTGTGTCAGCTTTATTTAGAGGTAATTTAAATGATCTAGATGTCAATATAGAAATATAAGAAATAACTTCAATAGAAATGGTTGTTAAGAGTTAAAGGATATCCTGTTCATTAGAACCTTGATATCTTCCTGTATTATAATACACATCTAATATAGTTCACATAGAAATTGGAATCTCAAATATCCTGGCAATGGTACACAGACCAAATGTTTCCTGTAAATACTATACCTACTTTAATGGTACCAACAGTTTGCATCTGTTCTGACTGTGTTTTATAGAACAATGTAGATATCACAAATTCTTGTCAGTATTCTTTGTTTTCTGAACTATTAGTTGCTCCTGTTAAGACAGTCTGCTTATTTTACCCTTACACCTTTAATCCTGATGTTAGATGTTTATTTCCTGTCTTGATGACCATATTCATGTACTAAACACAAATATTGGCACCACGATCTGAGCTTTAGTCAAATTAACAGTTCATTCCATGATAACGCTTCAGTTCTCAAAAGGAGGAAGATCTTTTTGGAAATGATGTCAGGTGGGGTGAATTCTGGTAAAATAATGTTGATATAGTTAATAAACTTCTTTCCTGCAAGTTCTGTGAGTCGTATCTGACAAGTATGGAAGAGAAGCTCCATCTCTGAACATTGGTACCCTTTTCAGTAGTTTTGGTCGCTTTTTATTTACATAACATTTCATTGTGATTTTAAACCATTTTGAAGAAATTGGAAGAAAAGGATTTGGTTATTAATACATATAATATTAGAAGAATATAATCTGTATATTAACATATTATAGTGATTACATAGTCTAGTCAAAATATATAGAGTTAAGTCTTGCCTCACCAAATATTACCATATCAATCTTATAAGTCAATATGATTGAATAAATAATTATAAATATAGCCTCCAGCTTAATATAGTTCATAATCTTCTAATAATTTAACACCCCATTGATCAATTTATCTCTAGCTATGTTTATTTCTGCTGACTAAAATATATAGATAAATCCTCAAGACCTGTATTCAATAATATTGTACTGCAATTGAGCTGTTTGGGCGAATGACAATCATAAATCATCTCAATACTTCTATTTATTCTGTTTCTTACTTCATGATAAAGGCCAGTGTTTCTGTGAGAATACTATTCTCATCTAACTCTATCATAAATATTTTTTTAAATGCCCACATTCTATAACAATCACGAAATCCATGAATTTAGTGTGACAATACTTTTTAAACTTTACTCAATTCATAAAGAAGAGTTTTTAAGCCTTCTGCTTATAATGTCATTTTTTAAGCATAAAAACATCATTTGACATCTATTGGTAGTTAACATAAAGCTGTCTTGGTAATGAATGGTAGATTTGGTTGAGTACTCTGGGGTGTGTCTCTTTACTTCACTGTCTTACCAATAATTTGTCACATGATGTAACATGGTAATGTCAATATAGTTCAGAGTTATTTGCATAAATTGCTATATGCATTTACTGCATTATTATGATTAATTTGTTGCCTATTATACATTTTATTGTCATTTTGAATTCATGTTTTAATAAGTTTTTTATTTGACTTCCTCTTTACAAACAACATGAAGTCTTTTTGGTTTAGAAACGTTATCATGTGATAATCTGGATAGCCACTATTGGTGCGCAGAAACGCTCAGGCAGAACCTAATCAGTAAACCATTTTCAGAAGGTTTTTTTTTTTGACTTGCAAAGTACCGGTACCTTCTTTTAAATGTGTCTTGAGGATGTACTGGAGCCATGTGCAAAAATGCAACTAAAAACACATGGTAGACATATTGTGTGTTGACCAGTATGATTGTGCAACCATAGTTACACCCAATTACAAATAGTTTCTACAGATGTAGAAAATATTAGTAAATATACATGTATTTATTATTATTGGCACTTTACTTCCTGTACAGCTAACAATGCAATGATATTTTATCATTTCATAACATTCCATCAATATACACTTTCCATTGTCTACATTGTCATATGTTAGATTCCAGGCTTTTGTTGATATTTGTCCTGTTGGTCTTTTTTTTATGTTCTGAGCTTCAGAAGATGGTACGTGCTGATAGGGAGACACAATTATGCTTATTCTTATGGAGCACATGATTCTACTCTGCAACTGGGATGGTCATCTTGGCGTTCCAATCAGAGAATCTACATAACTAATTTATTTATGAATTGTAAATCAGACTTATGGCCCATCTGCACTGGCGATGATCATTGATTTCTGGCTTTTTTTGACTGATGTTTTGTCCGAAATATTGGTAGACAATTTTTTCTATTTTCACAATCAGTTTTGATCAGTAAGTCAATAGCTATCTTTCTTTGAAGCTTTTTTTAAAATCATATGTTAAATAAGGCTACTGTTAAATATTGAATCATATTATCATTATCTACTATATTTACTCTTGTATATTGATATAAGTGTTAATCTTACACTTAAACAATTGTTTTGATTTAAAACAAAGATAATACACAGATTATAAAGAAAAATATCTGTACAGTCAAGTAACCTAATTTCGTGGAAACCTATTTTTTGTGGATTTCCAGAAAGGATTAATAATTTGCATGAGCGACCTTGCGTGACCTCCGCATTAGTTTGTTTTAATAATCATGGGTTTTCTGTACAATATCAGCTGGTAGAATTAATCCAGTAGTTTCAAGCAAGGTAAAATGTATTAATCTATACTTTGACAAATACAAAATGGCGGATTTCAGTTATTACCAAACGTCACCATTTTTTATCGGCCGAATTTCCTTATAATCCCAAGCGGTAATCGGAATTCCAAGTGTCGTCTGCTAGAATGTAGTCCAACGAATGAAGTCACGTGATCAACTAGCGGATTCCGTGTCAGCAGAAAATTTTTAAGGAACACAAAGTGGGTCATATTCTTATGTTGTTTCAGTGACTTTTAGCAATAAATCATGCTACGTATCTTATTTTGTCAGTCACTATTTCATTTTAAAATCGTGGTTCTTTGAAGGAATTGTCACTAGTTATAATGAATTGATATTAAAGATAAATATTTATAATATAAAAGTTAATTATACCACCGGGTATCCATACAACGTGTTTTTCTAGACTTATTTATAGATCAAACATTGTACACGAAAATAGGTGACGCATTCTGTCGCCGGTGCCGAGTTGGTTGCTCATGAAATATGGCTCAAAGTGAACGATTCATAAAGAAAATCAAAATAAACCAATTTTAATTATTTTGTAGAATATCTGAGGAAACATCCAAGACATAAAATATTTTTTTCGTTTTTTTAACTTTGACGAAATTTGGTGTTGAATCCTTATATCCACGAAAATAGGTTACACCACTGTCCTAATTCCAGTCTTTAGTTCTACTATTGCTGTCTTGTTGGCATCATACCAACTAGTTTTCTTTTTGTATTTTAACATCAACTCTAAATTAATCTGGATGATTTTTAAAACACAAAATCATGTCTAATAGATACACAATTTACTCTAAACAGCAGAGGCATAGGTAGTAGACAGAGACTTTTCCAAAATTCCTCAGAAAAAGATGAGTTCTTCCAGGGTATTATAAAATATATGTTTCAAATATATAGAGAGTTAAATTGATAGTTAGGCTGGGTTACTAATAGTCACTATAGTATATTTCTTTTCAAACTGTAATTAAGTATTCATTCACCATTTTAAAGTTTTTTACCATTTCAGGCTTTTGGTAATGCTAAAACTGTCCACAACAATAATTCTAGTAGATTTGGTAAATTTATTCAAGTAAATTATAAAGAAAATGGAATGGTTCATGGGTATGTAGACTAATGCTAGTTGTTTGTCTGCAGATCATTTGAGTCTCAGAAATGTTGAAGTTTTTGATTACATGTTGCCAATTAGTTTTTGCAGAAATTATATTAGTTCTTATATCAACAAGCCATCTTCTGGTATATTAATGTTTTTGATGAGATTCCATGTATGTATTTCAATATTTAATTGTTACTTTCAGGGCAATTGTAGAAAAGTATCTGTTAGAGAAATCTCGGATTGTATCTCAAGCTAAAAATGAAAGGTAAGTCAAGTTTAAATCTTTGATCTTGCATTAGTTAATATCTCTTTTAGTATAGTGTAACTATGGAAGGTGATGCTGACTTGTACAAAGCTATATCTAAGAGAT
Source organism: Lottia gigantea (assembly GCF_000327385.1). Classification (NCBI taxonomy): domain Eukaryota; kingdom Metazoa; phylum Mollusca; class Gastropoda; family Lottiidae; genus Lottia; species Lottia gigantea. The sequence goes on from NW_008706746.1 coordinate 5,747,893, forward strand.
TATTTATTGAGACTTTCACAGCTCTTCTCATCAATGGAACAACCATTTCTATAAAAAAAAATTGCCTGCAACCTTATGAAATATTGTTTTATAATGATCTTTAAACATTTTTTGATAATATATTTGATTGAAAACCTTTATCTCCATCAAGAATCATTCAGAAGTTTGGTTATAAACATGCACTGTTGGCACCATTCTGTTAAACAAGAATCAAACATTATCCAGAATCAGTTGTCTTGAAGAGTAATAATTTATTTAAAATGCTACATCATCAATTTATTTTTATACGTTTAAAACACATACAACCACAATGTTTTGAAAAACACAACATAAATCTATTTAGATAACTATTTGTATAACACCTTAGGCAATATATTTTATTATGTATAAAACAATTGGCTACCTCTGTTTATATACAATATAATATTATAATAATATACACCTGAATTATATATCTATATAGCATGTTGTCTTACCCCTCCTATTTTACTTCAAGGGGTAGCATGTTTGTTGTTCTTTTCTGAGGTATATAGCGAACACTCTGAAACGAGAAGTACCATCAGATGTTTTGTAATTTTCAATGCCTATCAATACCCTAACTTAATTCTGATGTAAAATAGTTTTGGTAAAACTTGGTCTGTATGACATTCAAATGATTAACAGATATCAAGAGAACTATATTCCATATCTAAAAGATTCTGTGAATAAATTATTTAGGTGTCTTATTCTGTGAATGATATTGAAAGACCTTATCAAATATTTACTTCCACATCATCCAGATTGATATTATTGACATGTGCTTTCAGATCAACAGTTGCAGTATTGCAAAACAGTTGTTTCACTAAGAGGGTAGATGGCTTTCAAAATTTGTTGTTGAAAACTAGTAGGATTACAGTGGTAATTTGCATTGTTGTATGGTCATTGTTGCAAGATACAATTCGATTTTACAACTCATTTATGTAGATGATTTTTAAATAGTTTTGATCCCATGGTAACCACAGAACTCTTGTTATTGAGAAGATAATAATAGTATGTCAATATTAGGTTAATTAAATGATATTAAAGACATTAAGATATCATTATCATTTTATCATCTTTATAACCTTTCTGTTATATCATACTTATCTGTACTTATATAGGTCTACACCTACGTCTATATACCTTAATATACATCCTTTATCTTAATATACATCCTATATGTAGAACAAACTCACAATGAAAAATATTAACAATATCAGAAGTTCTTGGTTTCCAGCATAAAAATGGAGAAGTCCTAAATTGATGACAAAAATCCATGAAAAGACTGCAATTTTCACTCTTGGTCTCGCCTAAATGGGTTCGTATTCAAATTATAAGTACTGCTGTGTCTGCACCTGAAACTTATCTAGGCTGTTGTGTCTTCCAATATTGTACTGTATCCATGATCTATGGATTTGTCCAGAATTTTAACCCAGAGATTCACATCTATAGGCCTATAGACTGTCTTGTGAGATCTTTTTTTTTTCTTCAATTGCAACACTTAACGACTTACTTGTAACATAAATATATACATGTACTTATCTTTCTTTCATTCTTGGAGAAACAAATATTTGAGATGTAAGTCCTGAAAGGTGAAGTATATTTTAGGGTTTTTATGTTGTAAACATGGAAGGTTTATAGAAATGTCAATTGATAATAAGATATAATTATTTGTTCTGTATGTTTGTTTATCAAATTATACTGTGAATAGAAAACATATCTTTATTCTGGCTTATATACAGACTTTGGTTATCTGTTCTTGGCAAAATGAACAATTGGGGCACCACTTATCTCTATCTACTACACTTCTAGAAAGGAATTTGAAACATCATGTAAACTGCTTTATGAAATTTTCAGACTGGGTGTTTCCATTGGCATTTTTCACTTTGCCAATGACATTCGACGTCTTTTTAATACTTACATATTTTTGTTTGATTCTTAAATTTGTACACAACTAATGATCTTGACCAGGTTTCACAAAATTTGAACTGTTTTAATCTACTGTTAGGCTGGTCATGTGATGCTTGAATTTTTGCATCTAAACTGGGATTTTATTTCTTAATTTGAGGTCACCTTACATCTGATGCTAGGTCATTACTTGATTTATAGTGATATTGCAATGTAATGAAATGTGTATCCGTTATCATAAATTATAATTTAAGAGGGAGATAAGACAGAGTTCCTTGTCCATTAGGTTATCTTTTCAATATGAAATGCTTTGTTACTTCATCTTTAGACTATATAATGAGATTCCGGTTCACAAAAAGAAAATATCTTAACGCCCACAGACATTGTTCAGCATGTTGTCAACAATAATATAAAAACTCTATTTTGTGATCAGGAAAATACAAACTATGATGAGTGTGGTGTATGTAACAGAAAATAAACAAAACTGCTTAGTTCTCCTATTTACACTTTGTTGTGAAATTTTGATAGATTTTAGATAATGGTTGAATTTTTTTTAAATTTCCTCAATTTTTATCCTTCATTTTGTGCAAAGTCACTTTCATCCTTTTTAATAAGTTTAAATTTGTATTTCATCAAATACTACAGTTAGTTTTGAAACTTTTAAAGAGTTTTTTATGCAATATTATATAAATCATATAGTATAATTGTTATTAAGGGGATAGGCAAGTAGTTTATGTGTCCATTCAAATTCTCCAATAAATCTTGAATTGTTAATAATATGAAGAAAAGAAAACATGTACATCATATTCATGTTAAGAATATCTAGTATTTGATAGGATAATAATTATTTTGTATCAGTTGGTGACAGGTTTAATTAACATAAAATTATTCAAATAATGTTTATATACTATATACAAGTGCAACCAAATACAACGAATTCATTTTCAAACGTAATCTTATCTAATGCAGGAAAAACAGTTCAAACAATTAAATGAATCTATTCATGAATTTGAATATTTGAATAAGCAGCTGTGTAGAGTGCAGTAGATAAAGAGATATTTAGTGAAAGAGTTTATCATTTACAGACAGTATACAGTTTAAATCATACAATTTAACTGACTTAAATACACCATCTATTCATATTAGGCTTATATTCTAAACGATGTCAGCTCAACTCATGCTGCTGACAGGCAGTCAAACACACAATCCAGATTTGGAAATAGGGTTAAGTTGAGGCTTATTAGAGATACAAGCCATCTCAATAAACAAGAGCAAGTTCCTGTTGTCGAAGAAAATGGGGAATTCAGAATCTCAATTATTTCATGCAGTGGGCAGTCAGCAGTCTGGCAAAACATAGGTATTTGCAAGTTCCATTAACTGAAAGATTCTCAGATGATAAAGCTTTAATAATGCCTATTGCTGCAAGGAAGAACTTGTTTTGGTACTGGTAGAAATATTTAATATTCTTACATTCTATTTATTACTATATATACTAATGATATAACAATACCATCAGGACTAATGAAAGAAAATATTCAGCCTGAACCATTAGTAGTCAAATCATTATCAAAATAGGTCAGGTATGTAGGTGTTAAACCAAATTTATGACATAAATGAAGTGTTGAAATATTTGCTTGATCTGATGATATTTCAATCTTTCTGTTGCTTCCATCAATTTATAGCTTCACTTTCTTCTCTTTCATCATGGGTTACTATCAGATATAAATATTCTCTCCACTTCTCTCATTGATTTTTATCATTCCCTTATTTCTGGCTCTAGTCTTATCTATGTGTTAAATAGGTTCAAACCTGATTCCTTCATTATATTCTCCAAATAGGTTCTACTGTTTGGGTTTGGTCATATCACAGTGGATAAGTAATGACACCATGTTGCTAGGCATGCTGAGTCAATCAAATAGAAGTCTCAGTTTGAAGTATTTGTTCAATACTAAGAATAAGACATGGGGCAGCTCTGTCACTTCCAGATGCCAATATTGAAGACAAAAGAAGGAACAAATATATTTTACAAGGATAACAACTTAAGTTCGTAGTCAAGGATACTTTCTACCAGCTGGTCCTTAGCAAAACCTCTTTGGCATTGATCTTTTCCTGATTATTCATACCCATTGTCATCTGGGTTGACTTGAGTTATGAGTGAAGCTAACCTATTCAAGGTTAGGGGACTTTCACATGCAGAAGACAGACATGAGAACCTACTACCAAGTAATGATGTCATGATAAGAATCAACAATTAAACTGAATGTGCTACAGAATCCCAAGTGTAAAGAGAGTTTGATATTTCAATGGTGTCTAGTCTAATTGAGAGAAATTTGTCTATATTTCATTATTCTATCAATTTTTCTGGTCTTAGTTTTAATAAGAGTTAAGTGTAAGAAATTATCAGACAGTTATGAATCAATATCTTACAGTTCTGTTGTAGCTTCATGTTTTACCAATGATAATCTTACATGGTAATACAGCACAGATATTGATTAGGTCTGAGACAGGAGTATATAAATGGACATTACCTTTCAAACAAGAAATAAAAATACATTATCCTTCATAGAGGAGCTAGCAATTAAATGGAAATTGTACCTTAAAATGAGTTGTTTTTGTGGGGTTTTTGAAGTATAGAGTGCCCTTTAAACAGAATTTTATAGACATTTCCCTCAGGACAGTAGTTTATAGATAGACATGACCAATAGAAAACTAGCATGTAGATAGACACTCCCCTTTGATCAGGAGTTTGTAGAGACACATTCCCCTTAGATCGTAAGTAGACATTCCCCTTCAATCAGGAGTTTGAAGAGAGACATTCCCCTGAGATAAGGAATTCGTAGAGAGACCTTCCCCTGAGATGGTAGCTAGATATTCCCCTGCGATCAGGAGTTTGTAGAGACACATTCCCCTTAGATCGTAACTAGGCATTCCCCTTCAATCAGGAGTTTGTAGAGAGACATGACACATGACCAATAGAAAACTAGCATGTAGATAGACACTCCCCTTTGATCAGGAGTTTGTAGAGACACATTCCCCTTAGATCGTAAGTAGACATTCCCCTTCAATTAGGAGTTTGAAGAGAGACATTCTCCTGAGATAAGGAGTTTGTAGAGAGACCTTCCCCTGAGATGGTAGCTAGATATTCCCCTGCGATCAGGAGTTTGTAGAGACACATTCCCCTTAGATCGTAAGTAGACATTCCCCTTCAATTAGGAGTTTGAAGAGAGACATTCCCCTGAGATAAGGAGTTTGTAGAGAGACCTTCCCCTGAGATGGTAGCTAGATATTCCCCTGCGATCAGGAGTTTGTAGAGACACATTACCCTTAGATCATAACTAGGCATTCCCCTTCAATCAGGAGTTTGAAGAGAGACATTCCCCTGAGATCAGGAGTTTGTAGAGAGACCTTCCCCTGAGATTGTAGCTAAATATTCCCCTGCGATCAGGAGTTTGTAGAGAGACATTTCCCTCAGATCAAGAGTTTGTAGAGAAACATTCCCCTTTTTTACAAATTGTGCTCAACAATACCCATTGCCAGGATTCTAATGATATTTAATACTTTTAAGAATTAGAAAATATGACAACAAAAAGGTAGCTACCTACTGCTGTTGGTTTGACAAGTTTTATTGGAAGAGGCTGTAGTTTACAGATAGTATGTAGATAAAACATGTCCTGTGTGTATAAAGTGTGAGTCCAATATTAATCAACATCCACTATCTGTAATATCATAGATAATAGATAATTACCATCTTAGATCTAGATTACTCATTATATAAAGTTTATTTCCTCATTTATAATGAAAAGTTAATTATCTCCGAACAGTTTTTTTGGATTTCTGGTTTCATCTTGCAATCTTCATTTTGTAAGTTCTTGGGGATTTTTTTTTTTATTGGTATTTTTATTTGAAGATAATCAAATCATTTATACTGATAAAAGAGGGTATATAAAAAAGATCAAGTAATATTTCAGTGCCTATTTCGTTCCTACTTCAATAACTGAAATTCTGAAAAGTTTGTAAAAGGTATGACAGTTTTGACTAGAATTGAGGATGGGGTTTATTTCAGAGTTCTGACAAAAATAGCTGAACCATATTTCAGGATTTGTTATGATGTTCACTTGTAGGTATGTGAGGAGAAAATATTACAATAAATACAAGCAAGTCTAATGATTGGTATGTTCTAATATTGGCACCAAGTCAAAGACAACTTTATCATTCCTGGCAATGTGATAATAATCTCATCTGTACTCTTGAAATTGAATTACATCTGATCTCCTCATACCAATTTTCAAAATGAATGAGATTTTTTTTAGCATTTGCTACTATCTTTTGTTTTAAGTCATTTGACATAAATGGCACATGAAAAATTTTCTGAAGAGATGTCTAAGAATTTGATATCAAAATATTCCATTGAAAATATATTTTTTATTATGACAGTGTTGATGGAATGTATGACACGAGATAAAGAGAGGTCTGTTTCATTTTTCTTGGATTTGTAAACAGAAAAAGATGCTGTTTGTCTAAGATGAAAGACAAGTCTTAAGTTGACTTTTTGTAAGCTCTCCAAGGAACTGCATATATAATTTCATCCTGATTTTGAACATGGTTTGAGTTATCTAACACCTTGGGAAAACATGTAGTTTGTAATTTTGTCTGCTTATGTTTCCATTAGTTACTATAAATAGATCTTCAGTGTCAATTTTATTTTGGGTGTTGCTCTGAGTGATATGGGCATATATTTTATAGCATATATAGATGTTTGATATATATCATAAAAATCTGTACGAGCAAAATCATGCCAAATTTGGAGCAATAATTGTATAGTCACATTGTATGAGAAAACCTGCTGATTTTGCCTGGAACTCTATCAAATGTTTGCATGATGAATTGATTTGTATGAAATTTCTGGAATTCACCCTGCCTGCAATGTTTTCAAAAATGATAGCTAGCTTTCTTTGACGGCCTGAACTCTTTCAAATGTTTTCATCTTTTTGTAAGCTTTGATACCCTATAATGTATTGGTATGTTAACCAGACAAACTTTGCTCTGTGAGAAATTCTCCATGACTTTTGTCTGAAGTTCTATTAGATATGTATGTCATGTTATGGAATTATTTTAGGTTTGAATCTTTCTATTCCTGGTGATTCCAAGACTAAGAATAAGTTTAACCTATAGAAGAGCAAATGTGTAGGAGTACTTGTATTAATACTACTCAACTTCTATTGTCTGTCTTTTTACTACCAGATTCAATCAATGAGAATCAATACTTCAATTGCTCTGCTGCTACAAATTTCTGAAAACTAGTCAAGATGGCTGTCAAATTCCAGACTGCTCTTTTCATTCTTTTAATTTTCAATCTTGGTATGATTTAATTTGTAAATAAATAATTTCACATTAACATTATCTTTTGGTGTAGAAGATTTTGTTTATTAGTGGATGTTGTGAGCTATGTCAGATATTTTTAAGGAACAGTTGCAGCATTTTTTGTGGTTGATTTTAGTCTTGAATATGTAAATAGTCTTCAGATGTACTAGAAATGTATGAAAATTGCATAATTCCTTAAAAAGAAAACTTCAAACTAGAAATTTTACTCAGTATTTCTATATGTTTTTCATATATTTCACAGAGTATCTAAAATTGATGAGTCGTCATTCTAACATTCAAATGCGGATAATTCTGGACACACATGGATTTGACGGCTCTAATTTCAACTGTGAGGTGTGAACACTATTACTGAAGAGAATCATGTTTCTGAGACTAAAGTTTGATTGGTAAAAGAAAATGGTGCATCTGTCTCTTTAGGATGAAATGGAAATGCTGAGACAAAACATTTATACATAACAAATCATGTGTATATTGAAAACACTTGACCCTTTGCAAGGTAAAAAAAATTCTTGAATTTTCTTGAACTATACATTTGTTACCAAACCCCCCTCTCATGTACATACCAATAGTATTCAAATGTTGATAGTGAAATTTACATATTTAAATAAAGTTGTTATTCTCCTTAATTTACTCTCTGACGTCAATACTTGTAAATCTCTCAGATATTTACTCAGACTTATTACTGACTGGATTATTTAATATAATAGGAAGGGTTAGGTTTGTTGGTCTTATTTTCCTCCCCAACTGTGATTTACAGTTTTCATACTCTCTTTAATCTGAATACTTGCTGACATGAACTAGTTTCTGTCATATGTTATTAGCAGTTATTGGCTTGTGTAGAATCAAAAATACCAGGAATTTTTATGTCACTTAAATTCCCATGGAATTGTCCCAAATCACTAAAGTTATCCAAACGTATGAGAATTAGTGAAGTTTGTCTGCTAGTAAGTAGATGTGTTGATCTAACAAGGGTTTTGATTGAACATTATATGTATTATTGAAATAAATGAATTTTTTTGGTTCTGAAAGCTGCTGTTGTTCAGTGGCGTATGACTGACCAAAAGAATTTGGTCAAACTGATGGAATGATGACCAATGACCTATATACCAGTGCTATACTTGGGGTTATTTAAGACCTGCCACAGACAAGAGGAACTAGCTGAGCTGGCTGCCTCAAGACATCGGAAGCTGCCTTGAAAGGCTATGTTGAAAATATCTATCCTGTTTGATATTTTCTGCCACAAGAGGCCATTTTAGGGGATTAGCAAGATGCTCTTCTTGCGGAACTCAATAACAGGGACATAAGTCCATTTTGATCAGTCTTGTGACATAGATGCAGTTCAAAGGTTCATCAGTTATTATCGTATGGAGTAAGCTGAAGATTTCCTAATAAGATGATAGCTCTCGTTTGTAGTGGAAGAAGCAGTGATATTGAAGCTCAGCTGACAGCGTCTCGAGGCAGGCAAGTTCCTATAGTCTGTGGCAAGCTTAGGAGAAGAACACATGGCATGAAAACAATCCAAGCTGAGTTTCCCCTGTGCTTACAGTATGGAATCGCTATTTTTCCCCCGAGTTCCTTGAAATAAGATACAGAAATTCAGGATATGACTACTGCTACTATTTATAGACTTGAATCCTTGTAGATGAGTATTATTATAACTGTGTTAAATGCTTCATTTATTTTTATATTCAACCTGACCTTTGTGTGAGAGTTTCATCACCTATTCACCTATATATTCATTGTCATAAAAATTCTTTGTTTTACTAGGTTTTTTATAAAAATCTGGTGTATTTATATAATGAACGCTTAAGTGTTTACTGGTAACACTAGAAAGAGTAGAATGTAAACTAGGTGTTATTCAATGAAGTGTTTGTGGTACAATGATGCACTGTGGTACATGATCGAGATATATCACAAGGACAAAACCTCAAACCTCCTTCCTAATCACAAAATATATGAGAAAACTAATAGTGAGCCTATGTTATATTTGAATTTAGGAATCTGCATTTGAATAATTTGTCTTGTAGCCAGTATATCTTTACCATTACGTCATGTACAGGGATCCAGGACCAAAAATCGATGTTCTAAGCAGTGCACATTTCTACCATCATTATTTAAATTTCACTATGGTCCACTTCCAAATTATTTGAGTAATGTGTCTATTTATAGGAAATGTACCTATTTATTAGTATAATAATTAACTAGTTACTAGCTAACTGATGAACCTATCTTGTCTAAATACTTTTATCATGGATGGTATTAGTAGATACCAATATAATAAAAGTTTATCTTGGACTACCATCTTGTTGATGTTACATGTTCAAATCAAGACTTATCATTCTATATACTTTGTTTATTATTACCTTTATATTGACTTTAGGGAATATGTTGATTTGTAAAAAATCCTTCCCTAGTAATTCAATATGTTGTTTTGGTTCCTTTACAACTGGCAGCTGGCAACAAAGTATTGAAGATGCTCAAGATTTCACTCCAGAAATCTCTTGGATTTTTTGTTTGATGGGGTATAGAAGTCTAAATGTATCTATACCAGCTGATTGTACTGAAACTTATATAAATGTGCATCTATCACTGATATTGCTTTTTAATTCAGAATAGTGCTACAGATAGATAAAACTCAATCAGCTGGGAAAAGCAAATGGAGAAGGCGTAATAATCAAAGCATCACCCACATTCTTGGAAATAAAACCAATTCATCAGCAATGTTCTGAAAAATACTACTGATTTATGAGGTGTATTCTGGTAAAAACAGCCAAATCATTTTGTTGCAAATACAACCAGTTCATCAGTCATGTTTAAAAAAATACAACCAGTTCATCAGTCATGTTTAAAAAAATACAACCAGTTCATCAGTCATGTTTAAAAAAATACAACCAGTTCATCAGTCATGTTTAAAAAAATATAACCAGTTAATTAGCCACCTTGTGACAAATTCAAACAAATCATCATGCATGTTACAATTATACTTATATATGTTTAAAGCCTGGCATGATGTAATTCAATATCATATCACCAGTCTTTCTTGGAACTAGTTAGGTCTATGCAGAGTATAGGATGGTTTAGGGTGGGTGAGTTGTAGTAACTTTTAGCTTTGGCCTGTAATGATTTTAGCTGTTACATTTTAACTGAACTGTGACATTTTACTTCCTTAACAGTATCTATTCTATAATAGATCATTGTTTCTCTCGAACAAGGATTGAAAGATAATATTGGGAAATAACTTACTAGTATTTTATTCAATTTTTTTTCCATTTTAATCTATGAAACATGAAAGATTTTGTCAACCTCTACTACATTCAACTAATCAGATCCACTTCTTTTAAATTGTGTGTTTGAAGTTAAATACACAGCAAGTTTTTGTAGCTTTACATGATCGTACCTGTACATTTATATTGCTTATTGCATAAGCTTATATTTGCAAAGTCAAGGATGACATGCAATTTTTACGTAATCATGTTCAAGTAATCATGTTAGTAATACTAGTAAATTATGACCTGTATGTTTCTAGTAATCATATCAGTACATACCTTAAATTCATTCAAACTTTAAATTCTGTTCTTTTTTATAGTTTTTCATAATCTCCATGAACTAAAATAGATGAAGTATTCAAATTTAGTCATAATATATCTACAGACCATTGAGATTTCCACAGAAAGAGTACCAAATACATCATCACATTGAACAGACATTCAAATATGTAATCCAACTATCAATTTTTCTCCATTGTTGCAATCCTCTTTGTCAGACTCGAAAAAATCTCCTTGTATGCTTACTGACATATTTGAGATACTTTGAATGAGATTTTGCAAGACTAATGTTTAGATGCACAAACCAGCATTAAAATAACACAGGATTGTTGAAGGTGAAAAAAGACATTAACCTTGAAGAAGAGTATTTACTGTATAGTTGTTCAACTTGGCTACAACATCATCTGTTTGTTTATCTCTTGTGTAATGTATTTGTTTATCAATCTAACATTCAGCTAGTGTAAAAACTATATAAGAAAGTACTATATATGTAAAGCTAGATAACTTATTATGTTAATAGTACTGAAAGTGACAAGACTATGCTGTGTGTTCAGAAAATTGATAATAAATGGCCTTAATAAAAGCAGACATCTCAGATCTGAAATCTATGCATTTTGGATGTTTTGGAGGCCTTGGCTTAGTTTCAGTGAAAGTCTAATAAGGGAGTTTAGGTGACTCAGCAAGTTTGGTAACTTAAAGAGTTCTTCAAACCCAGCACAATTGCCTCTTTTTGATGCTGTTGGGACTGAAATGGAAATGTTAAGTTGGTTGGATATGAAAGTTTTAGGAAATCAGGTGATTTCACACATTACTAAATGTAAAAACTTAGATCAACTGACAGATATGTAAAATAAAGGTAAATAAAATGAAGGTCAAATAAAAGTACTTTTACCAAAAGGTATTTTCTTTTGGCACACCAAAAAAAGTACATTTGCATGTAACAATTGTAGCAAATTTAAAAATACTTGTTACATCTTATTGTTTTCACATTTACAAATTTTTTCAACCCACCAAAAATAATAGTTTTAAAGATATATATTATAAGTATGTAACTAAGTACTAAACAACATAATATTATATATGTGTGAATTGTTTCTGTTTTTACCACAGTATAACAATAAACCATTTTAAACATGACTAATTAACTAACACACTACTTTTACTTTATCTTTTACCTTTCACACTTTCATTTTTCTTCTGTTGAAAATGTCAACATTGTTTTGTCAAGGTTAGAGATGTGTTTTTAGTGCCATGATCTTGTTCTCTAACTTAAACTATAAAACTAGTTCTCAGTTCCTAATGGGTTTCCAATTAGATAGCTTGTCATCCCAAAATAGTTGCTGAATATTGAAAGACTACTATATAAGAATATAAGGGTTCTAAATGAACTGATGTTTGGTGACAAAATGGACACCAAATATGATGATAAAATGTTCTGTACTATTACAAGCCCATTTTAACCATATTTGAGCCCAAGTTTTAAGCCCAAGTTACAATATAGGTATATCCTGAGTCAGACTACACATTTTAGTCAGTTTGTCAGCTGATTAACGATGTAAATGTGTGTTAAAAACAATAAATCAATTTTTGTGGTCATTATCTAAGCAATGTTACTGGAGAAAATATACCAATGGGTTGTTTACTTTTTCGCTTGCATTTTTTGCATTATTGGTACTAATGTCTGCCCTGACCATTTTTGAAATTTAAACAAGCAATAAGATATCAATCTGTTTACCCAATTGACCAATCCTACCATTAACTTAATTCACTGGGGGCATGACTCTTAGTCCTTATGTTGGTTTATAACTAGTACATACTAGTGTTCTAGTCTTGATATATCTTCATTATTTATAAACTAAGTCAATAAAAGTAAGACTTGGTATATTTAGTACCTAATAATCTAAACACCATTTTTATATGTATCAAATATATTTTTTCGTGCTAATTCTTGCACAACCTCACCCAATTTCACAACTCATCTCTAAGTAAAATTTCATATTTTGGCAAAATGGCTAGAAACAGAGAGAAGTACCAATCAGCATGTTAAATTGAATATTGAATAATACTATGAATCTTATTCTATAATCAATACTACAAAGTAAATAACTGACATTTTTTACAATTTTTTTTCTAAGGATTAAAGCTATATAGCTTATGTGTATGAAGATAGGTGAAAGTACTTAAAATAACTAAGATTTATATCTTCTGACCTCTATTATAACTTGGTTGACTGTATCTTAGTTGTTTCCTGTCTAACTTTAACACTTACAGTGGTAGGCTGATGGACTATTAAGAAATTTAGTTTTGATAATATGATATGCAAAGTATTTAATGGGAAGTTAGAGAAATAATCTTGAACAACATATTCTCTCCTACTCCTCATATGATAAACACACATCATGATTGTACATTCTTAGCTTTATAATAGTGCTCATAGTGCAGGACTGGGAAGTGGGATGTGATTCCACTTCTTTACTTTGCTCTTTGCAACCAATCAGGGACACTTAAGACAGACAAAAACTTTGAAAACTTGACATGGCAAAGCTAAGCTTCTTTATGTTTGCTTCGCTCTTTTACTTAGTTGAGTATAAACCAGCCTTAATTGCATATCTTTGAAGCATCCTTGATTTTCTGAGATATCTGTTTCCATACCACTCAATTACAATAAAATGTAGCTTAATTACCATGTGTTCTACTGTGATATTGCAGGAATTACCATGTGTTCTACTATCTTTATAATTGTAGGAATAACCATGTGCTCTATCTTTATAATTGTAGGAATAACCATGTGCTCTATCTTTATTATTGTAGGAATAACCATGTGCTCTATCTTTATAATTGTAGGAATTACCATGTGCTCTATCTTTATAATTGTAGGAATTACCATGTGCTCTATCTTTATAATTGTGGGAATTACCATGTGCTCTATCTTTATAATTGTAGGAATAACCATGTGCTCTATCTTTATTATTGTAGGAATAACCATGTGCTCTATCTTTATAATTGTAGGAATAACCATGTGCTCTATCTTTATAATTGTGGGAATTACCATGTGCTCTATCTTTATAATTGTAGGAATAACCATGTGCTCTATCTTTATAATTGTAGGAATAACCATGTGCTCTATCTTTATAATTGTAGGAATTACCATGTGCTCTATCTTTATAATTGTAGGAATAACCATGTGCTCTATCTTTATAATTGTAGGAATAACCATGTGCTCTATCTTTATAATTGTAGGAATTACCATGTGCTCTATCTTTATTATTTCAGGAATTACCATGTGTTCTACTATCTATTAGCTGGTGCTGATGATTCTGAAAGACATTCCCTAAATTTATCTACTCCTGAAAACTATAACTATTTGTCTTGTGTGAGTATACTTCTTATAATTTATCTATTTATTTATTATATTTAATATCCTTATCAGAATAGTCTAAAAAAAAAAAACAAATTATAATTGGATAATTTTAAAACCTGAAAAAATTTCTCAAGAGTGCATTGTCGCAGAAGTTGGGGAAAGATATGAATTTGAAGATTTGGATTATGTTTGAATCTGTAATTTTAAACTTAACTTTAAAACTAATGTGTGGCAGAGGAATAACTGGGTCTGTAGCCAGTTAGATCATCATCTGCTCTCTGATTAGGTGCCATGAGATCATTCCTCTCCCATAAAAGAAAAATTCTGTGTCAACTTCTAACTTTAATAACAAATATTCTGTTTGGTTTTTCAGAGTGATTGTATTACTCTAGATGGAACAGATGAAAAATATGAGTTTGCTCGGCTTAAGCAATCAATGGAAATGGTTGGGTTTTCTCCAGAAACACAAAAAAGGTAATAATATTTTATATTTCATGATGTTGAAAGTAAGTGCAGTATTTTCAGTAAAGTGATTCATCTACTAGATGTGTTAACCTCGTTTCATGGTTTATTATAATGACTAATTAGATAGATACCAGTAGTATATTTCATTGTTATGTACTTGTTTTTCTTTCAGAATATTCAGTGTTCTTTCTGCTGTACTTCACCTGGGTAACATAGAGTTTAAAAAGGTTAGTTATGACAATTAAGCGACAGTTTTTATCTCCTTATCACAACTCATAGTCTTGTTTTTGTAATAAAAAAATAGATAAATAAATCATCTTTATGTGACTATGTAATTATACATCTACGTCATCAAGAACTTCACAACTCAATATTTGATTTTAATTATGTCGTTAATTATTATTTTGATAGTTAGAATTTTGAGTTGCACATCCTTAGCTCTCCATAGTTGGCAGATCTCAATTCCTTCTATGTTAGCTCTGTGCTCTGGTTGTAATGTCACTCATAAGATTCTTGAACAAAAAAATTGAGAACTATTTCTTCTCTAAGCTATTCTACTCAGTTTTCAAGATTTTGAAATTTAAGATATAATGATTTTTGTATATTATAGAAAGGTGATCAACACCATGATGAATCTGTGTCCATTAAAAATGAAGATGATGTTAAAATTATCTCAAATCTACTCAAGGTATGAACAGTTTTCTTAATGCAAGTCTATTGCATTTCAAGGGAGGTAATGTGATTTTGATATTTAAAAAAAAAGACTGCTGATGTGTTTAGACCCAGGTGTCCATTTCTATAAAACGGTGTTGCAAATACTCAATACTTACTTGCTGTAAGATACACTCATGCATTAAAACTTTAAGATGGTTATGGTTCTTGTTTGTGTTTTGCCAGGTGAAAGAAAAGACTGTGATAGAAGCATTAACTACCAAGAAAACTGTAGCTGGAGATGAAACAGTGGTTATTAATTTTAAAATGGAAGATGTAAGTTTAAAATTTGTAGACTAGATTGAGGTCCCTTGTGATTTTTGCAGATTTCTGGACAGTTGAGAATTCAATAAGATGAGACACATTGTTGATGCCGTCCTTAGCTAACATCAATTAATTTGAGTCAAACTTCTGAATTCTTAAAATATTCAAAACAAATTTTTCAATTTACAATCTAGATTGCAATAACCCTGTTGTTATTTTAACATCATTAGAATGTAATGAGTTAATTTTAAAGTATTATTTTTTTTATTATATATCAGGCAATAGCTACAAGAAATGCAATGGCTAAATGTATATATGGTGCCTTGTTTGATTGGATTGTATTAAAAGTAAACCAAGCGTTATTGGCGAAAAAACATAACAGTGATCATCAGGTACTGAGTGATGAAATCTCTCCCGAATCACCGTCATGTGCAATCAAAGTGGGTAGAATTTGTTAGTTGCATGTTTTCACTTTCCGAGTTGGTGTCTGGTTATTTTACCTATTGCACATTAATTTTGCCTGTTTAAGTTGTTATTAATAAAGGTTATTTTGATTTCTGGAATGGTTATTTTGATTATTTTGGGTTCCTTGGTTTCAATTGAAGATTATTTTTGTTATTTTAGTACTTACCTAATTTATTGTTACCAAAGTTTTTTAAAGCCTGAATATACCAGCTACCCATTTACTTTGTAACAATGGTCGATAGTTATATTACTAATGTATTGTTCTCTAACATAAGTTTCAGTTGGAAAACAAGTAATCTGATATTATTAGTAAATTTGAAATTAACTGGGTTTTAATTTGTGGGGGTATACAAGTTTGCTGTTAACAGTTACGGTCTATATTGCTTGAATTAAAAAAGCTACATATAGTTAAAATTTGGAAATAAAACATTCATGTAATATAATAGCTGCTCTAATCAACCAAATCCTATCTATCTATACTCTTACTGTCTTCAATTGTTGGTACTCTTTAAAGTTGAGTTTGTTTTTGTAATTTCTGGAAGTAAGATCTATTTTTCATGGTATTCTTTAGTTTTGGTTAAAATGTTTCTGTCAATGAGTTTTTATGGCTTTAGTGTATTTATGTTGCTTTATTGTTTTCAATAGCCGATATTTCCAGTTAGATATCCTACCATAGATAGACGTGTAAGATTTTTTTATTTTCTCTATCTGTTTTTTAATGATCCTGTTTTTTCCTTTGTTAATAAAAACAAACATTAATTTCTAATTATGTAAATTGATGGCTAAAAACTGTATTTATGTTCCTTTGATTGAGAATATAAAATGTATTTTTTTGTTAATTCAGAAATTGAAATATCATTATTTTTTTTCCTCTAGGGTAATTCAATAGGTGTCCTTGATATTTTTGGATTTGAAGATTTTGGTAATAACAGTTATGAACAGTTCTGTATAAATTACGCCAACGAACATTTACAGTATTATTTCAATCAGCATATTTTTAAATTTGAACAAGTGAGTATTTAAATTATTATTTTTATCATCCCTCTCCAAAAAAAAATTTTATTTGCCTGTTTAGTAAAAATGTAATTTATGTTGATAGTATTTTAAAATGATGAACTGTTTGGAAATTTACAAATAGTATTTAGATTTGAACTACTAAGTACTGATTAGTAAGTTTGATGTTATTCAATCAATCAATCGGTCTCTGTGATGTACTATTTTCAGGAGGAATATACTCGGGAAGGTATACAATGGAAGAATATAGAATTTATAGATAATACAAGATGTTTAGAATTATTCTCTAGTAAACCAAAAGGTTTATTTTGTCTCCTAGATGAGGAATGCAAGTATGTATTAAAATTTTATTGTCAAATAATACTATAATAGATATTTTGCATCATGAAATCAGACAATATTCTCTGTCTAAAGTTTACATTATAGTAATTTTATAAAATATAAATAAGTTGATTTATGACTTTATTTACAGTTTTCCTGGTGCCACCAATGATACCCTATTATCTAAGTTCAATCATCTACATAAAGATAATCTATATTATGAAGTTCCTGTTTTAAGAGAACAGGCGTTTGTTATAGTACATTACGCTGGTAAAGTCAAATATCAGATAAAGGTAATAATTATTCAAGATGTAATTCCCCAAAATCACATTGTATCTTTGTCATTTATAGTTTTTGTTGGATTTTTTCAAGTTTTGCTGTTGGAAGACCTTCATTGAAAAAGAATTCAACAGTTTCTATCAAATAAAACAATGCCATGAAGCTTTGTGATATATCACTGGAAAAACCTCAATACTAGTTTGTGATTTATTATAAAAAGGATTTATAATTAATTGTGATTTTCTTGAACAGGATTTTCGAGAGAAGAACTCAGATCATATTAGAACAGAAATAGTTAGTGTTTTAAAGAAAAGTTCCTTATCATTTGTTCGAGAATTAATGGGTATGTTATCTTTAATACTTTATCTTGACAAATAAAATTTGTTCTTTGATACTTGAAGTTAGAATCTAGATATACACTTAACACTTTTCAAATAACTGTGATAGAATTATCATTTTGTGAGATAAAAAGATGATTTTTATTTTGTTTGTTATCCAATTAAAAATTAATAAAGAAGAAATTTAAATGAAAAAAAGAGAGAAAAAAGTGTTTCTTTGTAATAATTTATGCTTACAAAGCAAGCTGCTATCATTACTCTAACTAAGCTATTGAAGATTGTATTCTGTATAATTTGAAATTATTAACTCATTTTATGTAATCTGTTCCTGATATTTGTTGCAGGAATCGACCCAGTAGCTGTCTTAAGATGGGCTATAGTAAGAGCCTTCTTTAGATGTTTCTTTGCTTTCCTTGATTCTGGTAAAAGATGGAGAAAACATGGAGGTAATGTCAGATCTAATTTGGTTTATTTTCATGTATAATTGGGTCATTATGCCCACAATCCTTAGAAATCATGTAAATTTGACTCAATACAATTTTAATCATCCACTTGTTTTTGATAATTGACAAGATGAAAACAGGAAGTATCCTTTTTATTAGATAAAGATATAGAATATAATTTAGGAAAAGTGTTTTGTAGTGTTCTGTTGTTGGCTTTTGGCCTATTTGCCAAGCAAAATGTCAAACAGAGCCATGACTGTTCCATATGACAACTTACTGTGTTAACTTGATCTTTATGTCTATTTACAGATAAAGTAAATGCTAACATAGCCAAGAAAAGATTATCAGATTCTCAACTCTTACAAGATCCTAATTATAATGACAACTTGCTCAAGTATGTATGGAATCCTAATTCTTTAGATGTAAATAATTACCATCATCATTTCTTCACCATTGTCAGTGACTGTATGTCTAAACCAACCGATAAGAAAAATAACCTTCTTCTGGCCTTCCTGATATCATAGCATGTTACCACCTCTAACAGCATGAAATTTCATCAAAAATCTTTATACATATCATTTAGGCATCTTCATGTAGAAACTCTTTTTGAATAAAACATAGGATAGTCTGAAGGTAGCTGTATTATTTGACGTTATTTGCAAATCTTAATGTTCATCAGTATGATATTTAACAATCAACCATTTTCAAGTCCAAATCTAAATTTCTTTCACCAGTACATAATGTTCTTGTAGTTGTTGGTCACATTGTCTCTTTTGGTGGCTCTGATCATCGTCATCATTATCATTCACTTATCTTCATCTTCATCATCATTCAATCATCAATCATCATCATGTAGCCTACTAATAAAAAAAAATGTGTAAAAACATGTAGTATATAAAATTGATATATAGCCTTAATATTGATTTGTGCGAATACTTTCTAAATATAGATTTAGATATTTTACATCATAAATATCAGATTATAAATCTTAATTTTACACATTATCAATATAATGTCTAACAAAACTCCTTTATCCCTGCCCAATATGCAGATCAGACCAGCCAATATATAAAGTGCATTTCTCTTCAGCCCAAATCCTGTCCTTTCTAGATTTTTCCATGTTGCTCAAACCATGAAAATTCTACGCAAAATTCAGTAAGTGTGTGTCTGTGAGTGTGATAAATTGGTTTCCATTGTGTATAAAAAAAACATTTACAAATTTGTTCAAAATTTAAATTTTGCTTGAATCCATTTGAAAAGTTAACTTTTTAACTTTAACAATTTGTTAATTTGTTTGCACGCTTGTCTTCCATTTGGACAGAATTGAATGAAACCTTAATCAGTCAAAAAAATATTTAATGCAATATTAGCCCTAATTTTTTCTATTATTATAATTTTGCTTGTAAAGTAGAAACTATCTTTAACAAAATTTTATGAAACTGAATTCATTATCTTTCCTGGACTTTAAAAAGCACAAATATATTACTTCTTCATACGTTAGAAGCTGAATTTAATATAAATACTAAAACAGGTATATCGTGTCTTGGCTTACTTGCCGTTTCTTTTGATTCCTGTATCACAATGGAACCAATATAGTTGTTTTTTTAACTAATGTTTGAATGAGATTAGATTTTGATTATAATTTAACTTGGGAATGAACTGATTGTAACCAACTGTGTTTTCTCATCTACAATCAATTTATAATTAACATAATTATACAAGATAAATTAGTAATATTTTGTTGTAGAATTTATAATTTTGTATGCTTAGATTTTGAGTTTGCTGTTTTTATATTAATTAGTGGCACTGATAGTCAGGTAGAACTGACAGAGCTGCATGGAAGTGCATGTCACCAAGTTAATACAAGTAGTGATGAAGATATATTTTATAAAGGGCATGAAACATCTTGTGATGATGACCTATCAGTTATAGAGAATCACTTACCAAAATCTAAAGCTCGTATAATGCGTCGAGCCTCCAAACTTATCTTGTATGTTTTATTGTTTTATTTTTAATCATTTTTAGGGGTCAAGCTAAATATTTGTCCTTTTTTTAAAACAGTAAATTTTTTTCTGTTCAAACTTACATTGCAGTTCAGCATATTAAGCAGGAAATAACAAATAATCAATTTAAACAATTAATGATGTTTAAAACCTGAATAAATGATCTATGTCTATTTTTTTGGGACAAATCTCATACCTGTGTTTTGGACATAACATTTGTATATGATTATGTTTGCTGTATTCTGGAATAATTGTTCCATTTTATGGTCTTGATGCACACAATACAATTAACATAATAATGATAAGCCTAAATTGTGTCTATTTCTAAATTTTAAGTTAAAGACAAAGCTGCAGGATCCAAACTGAGTCAGAAGTTCTCCAAGATATTTTAGCTTGATCCTAATCTTATACTTAAGTTATTTTTAGCAGCAAGTTTGAGTTGTTGTTTATCTAACTATGATTTGCAGTGTATATTTATGTCTAAAACATTTATGTTGACTAGCTTACAAATTATAATTCAATGCTTAGATAAATTTAGAAATATAATTCACTATACTATACATTGTTTAGAAAAGAAAACAATTAAGAATAAGATAAAGTTATATGATGTTTTTTATTAAATGATTGATCTATTCTTGCTGTTTTTTGTAGGAAAAATAAATCATTCAAACCAAAACCTCGCCCCCCATCATTGGTAAGAATTTACTTTTTTTGATCATGAAAGAACAGAAACCTTTCAGAATCACAGCTCTGAGGAGAACAAAGTTAGATACATCACATTGATTTAGTTGTAAGGCAATTTCCACTAGAGAATGCCTTTACTGTATTACTTATTGTCATCAAGATGTACATTATTCAGGCAGGGGAAAACCCCTTTTTTAATTTTCTAGTTTGATGTATATTTGAAGGGATTACAGTTCTAGTAATTATGTAAACTATTTGCATATATTAATAGTCAAAATCAACGCCTGAAAATGGCAAGTTTCATAGAAGGAAACAGTCCCAAGCTGGAAGCCTATGAGTATGATTCTGAAAGTACTTCTTCTGGGTAGCTATGACATTTCAGTAAAAGGTTGGTGCTGGACATTTCTTATCATTATGTGAGATATTATAATAATACTTCATTGTCATTACATTGTAGAGTTTTCGAGATATTCGAACACTAAAAGCTATCTCTGTTAACACTATTTATGGTGGAAGTGTTCGTCAATCATCTAAAAAGCCTCCTAGTGTTAGTGCTCAGTTCCAGGTAAGGAAGAAAATATGTCTAAATCATTTATTGAATAGGTGATGAATAATGGTCTTGCTCATACTCTCATGTATGGAATGAAACAAACTTCACATCTGGTAGCACACACACCTCGATTTATTGCCATATCCGAACAACCAGACACTTTTTCCATGTCAGGTCCTTCGACCTGCGTAACTGGAAGGGGGTAATTGGGTTGAATTACCCAAACTTTATTTCACAATCAATCTGAGCCCTCTTATAAAAATAAATATTATGTAAATGACCTATTTTGTGTTGTTTTTAAGCATCAGAAGTAAAAACTTGACCTTCTAGGATAAGAGTTTATCTTTCTGATGTGTATTTATATATTATTTTCAGTGGTCTCTGTCTAGATTAATGACAACATTAAATCAAGCTAATCCATTCTTTATAAGATGTATTAAATCAAATTCGGAAAAGGTATGTTCAAAGCTGTGTACACTTTTATGGTATTATTTTATTTTTATACTTCTGGTTTATTTATGACACTATATTGCTATTTAATGAAGAATTGTAGCTCAAACAATGTTTAAATCCAGTGTGAAATGAACTATATTACTGTAACTTTCTAACTAGTGTAAAAACTAATAATATTTTCTTAATTTTGATCATTTGTGTAATTTACAGTTACCATGTACGTTTGATGAAGAAATAGTTTTACGTCAGTTAAGATATACTGGAATG
>NW_008706746.1:5770469-5813794 GCF_000327385.1 Lottia gigantea
TTTTTTTTTTTATCTAAATTGGAAGAAGTATTATAACTTTTTCAATGATCCTTTTGAACATTACTGGTTATTCATTTGACATTTTGTTTTCTGTTCTAAGGGTTAAGGTTAAAATGAAATTGTCAAAATAATTGACTTTCAAATAATCAAGGATTTCTGTTTTTCAGGAATTTATACAACTATATAAGATTCTACTACCTAGAGGTTTGTTAAGCTCTAAAGAAGATGTCAAAATATTTCTAGAGCATATGACTTTTAGTTTAGAACACTATCAAATAGGAAAAGATAAGGTATGAACATTTGTTCAGGTTACATATTATACTAGACATTTTGATAGGCACATTTTGTTAGGTTTAATTTTGTGTTTTCTTTGGTTGTTTGTCATGATCATGCTTTTTTTCATGAAATTGCTTTTGCTCATGAGTGGAGCTTAATTTTCAGTGTTCTGAGTGTCCACAATGAATTTACCACCAAGAAACAAACCCAGTTATAGAATTTTTCTAAATGCCATTGTTTTATTTTTCCCTCAGGTATTTCTACGTGAAACTGAGAAAATGTTACTAGATGAAGCCTTACATCGTGCTATAATGGAGAGAGTTGTTCGTATTCAAAGATGGATGAAAACTATTATAGAGCGGCAATTATTTGTCAAGTTACGCTGGGCTAGTCTTATCTTGCAGGTAAATTAAATTTTAACTTAGGTTAAGTTCCTCTCTTACATCAAAAATATAATGATGCTCAATACAATGAATTAATTACAGAGTGATAGGAAAATTTCATACTATTTTACACTGTGTTATATTAGCACTACTGAATATTTCAAACTCTCTAAATTCAACATGATTGGCCTGCTACATTAAGTTCAGCTCGTTTGTTTCAAAATTTGTATTATGACTAGACTGTTCCAATTTAAAATACTTTTTGCTTTTTGACAACATGAATTTCAAAATTTTTTTTATTTTGGTAGAAATATGTCAGAAGATTTTTGGCGGTTAAAAAATTACATCAGTTACGTAATGAAGAGTTTGCTGCTGTAACAATACAGAGATGGTATAGAGGCTATAGAGTTAGAAGTTTTTATCATTTCACTAGAAATATGGTTATTTTAATACAAGCTCAAGTCAGAACATTTATAGATAGAAAGAGGTAAAATTAGATTAGATTACTTGATATGTGTTTTATTTGTGTGTAACTAATGAAGTGGAGAGGGTAGGAGGTTGATTCTCAGAAGCCTGGATTAAGTCAGGGTCATGGAGAATTGAAGAGAATTCTAACTATCTCGATGACAACTTTCTGTTTGCACAATTACTTCACTGCTATTATTGTGTTAATGATAACAGGCTGAAAAAGATTTACATGACCAGAAGAGAAAACTTTTTATTTGCATCACTTCAATGATTTTTAACATGCTCATTTTATAGCACAAATTCCCTTAATGTTTTTATTCCCAATTCCCCTATTCTGCAGTTTCATAAACGGCATCCTACCAAGTTAGATTAAAAAGCAAACACATTAATGTGATACAGTGATTTTGATTTTTAAGGTGTTGTATTATGTTTTTGACAAATTGTTTGTTGTTTTTTCTTATTGTTTGTTATTGTGATTATTACAGACACTTAAAACTAGTTCAAGAAAAAGAAAGACAAAGAATAATAGAAGAAGAACATAGAAGACGTGAAATAAAGAAACATCATGAAGATATGCAGTCATCTGCTAGTGATGAAGGGGTGTTAATGAAAGGTTCTAGTGCTGAAGAGTTAGAACAAGTAGAAGAATCAGTTGGTAGAAGAGATTCTGAGGCGTAAGTATATTATATTCTTATTATACCAGATTAAAATTTAACATCACAAAGAACCTCACATTCTTTTTCATCCAATCAGCATTAGCTAAATTTTTTATTAAGTGAATACTTTTCTTAATCACGCAACCTTTTGACTTACAGGTAGCATAGAGTTTTATTTGACCATGCCCACACTTTACTACGAAAATTTTAATTAGTATGATATAACTATTACCTAAATCTAAAACATGTGTTGTCTATGGTGTATTTTGATTGAGATACATGTATTGTTCATCACTTTAAAACATACATGAAGTTATCAAGATTCATGCAAAATGAACGAAAGCAGATGTATCCTATGGTTGACATGTTGAAGCTCTTCAATGATTATAATGAAAACACAAAATAACATGTGGATTAGATATAGTGGTTCATAAATGCATTAGATTAAACCTTGGTAAATAACTTTGTTGGACAAGGACAATTTTTGACTTAAATTTATATTATGGTTCAGATTTTAAGCACAGAATAAATGTAATGTATAATATGTGGGATGTTTTTGTTGTGTCTATCATGTTAAGAAATATGTAAGAATATACTATATTTTAGGAGTAGTGGTATTTTAGCTGATTCAGAAAATGAAACAATAGAACATGATAATAATAATAAAGATAGCCGTCCTACTACACCAGCTAGTCAAGATTCTTCCACAGTATTTATAGAACAATCACCTATTATAAGTAAAGAGGATGGCAAGGCTCAGAGAAGGTACTGTTGTTTTTTTATTATTAAGACTTTTTTATTTGTTATGGACCAATCAAGAAATTGCTCTCTCAAATAAATGTTAAATATATCTTAAAGCTATCATGCTTTAATTACATTCAGATTGATTTAATTAAGTCTACTTATAGACAAACAGATTTAATATTTATTGAATATAAATAATATAAGCCTAATTATAGCATTCAATCTTTTAATCATAAAATCACAATGGCTCTCAGTTTCACTTTTGGTACTTTTTTAGATTTTTGGTATTAAGAGAAAATTATTTAAATGCATAATAGAAATAATAATAAATTTGCAATTAGGTATTAGGTACATACCTTTCTTGCAGTTTTCAGATTTTTATTTACTTTTCTCTTACAGAGTTTCAGAAATAGCCAAAACTTTCCAACAATCATCACTAGATGAGGTATGTACATTTTCTTATTGTTATTCAGCATGGTATATCATTCATTCAATTTAATCACATTGCAATTTATTATTATTTATATTAACAATAATTCTTGCAGGAATTCTTTGAAGGATTACAAGAAGGACTGAGTCACAGATTATCACTTAGATTATCACTTGAATTAAAATGGTCAAAATTAAGCATAACAATGATTCTTGCAGGAATTCTTTGAGGGTTTTTAGGAATGATACTGATTATCACTTGAATTAAAATGGTCAAAATTAAGCACTTCACTCAGCACACAGAATATTCATAGATCACAATATGACTGTCACAAACACTAACATTCAATGCTATGCTGATCAACTTTAACATAACTCACATTTTAAGTCACCAAATTTTTTCAAAATTCTCTTGGCCATTTTCGTTACTTAGGAGAGAAAATTTCATGCATGACAGTATCCATCATATTGCAGCCTATATTATCCATTATATTGCATGTATTATGCAGTTGGTAAACTGTATTCAGTTATTGAAGTTTTGTATCAAATGAATTGAAGAATTGTTTTAATCATATGACACATTAGTAATGAAAAATTAGGCCCCACATAGGGCAATAAAAAAGGGTAAATTTGATAGTTGTCCCAATATTTATGTAAATCTATAACAATTTTTTCTCAAATCTCCTAATGTTTTATGATACTTTCTAAATTTTATTATTGTTATTATTTGCTAATGCCAGACGGACGGCAGAAGTGTTTTAATACGTCGAGGATCTCAAAGATGGAAACCACGACCAGCTGTTGCTCCGTTAGCAAAACAAGAATCATTTTCTGATTTGGTGAGAGTTCTGCTGCACTTGACATTTGCTTTTTGCTGAGCTTAACCCATGCATCATCAATAATTTGTAGTTGTATAGTTGTTATATATTATAATGTTTGTTTGGTGGAAGCTGGTTTTTGAATTGATTATATTATTTATTCCACAAAACATAAAGATATTATGGTTTATCATCTTTATAATTTGGGATTTGTGATGTCATTTATAAATAATTTATTTGTAAGTAACACTATATGATGAATTATGTCATCACAAGTCCTGTATGGTTATATTTCTGTGATTTTTTGGATTAAATTACATTTTTAGTGGACATTGCTAAAATTGAATATATGCAAATTTCTGCTTTAAAAGAATGATTTTGGTCTGAACAAATTAATAAACATTAGGAAACAATTGTAACTTTTTGTCCTGTGGAATAAGCTAATTTAATATTTAAATTTATTTTATATTTAAGATATTTCTACATTATTTAATCATGCATGATAAATCATATTTTCATACACAAACCATAATACATTATATTATCATACATATCAGTATACATTCAATTGATACATCATCTGATTACTAGTGTTGTTATTAACACACTCAATTTTGATATACTCTCAATATATCCATTATTAGGTATTTACTTGATTAATACTTATTTTAAACACTTTGGAGAATCATTATTTTTGACAACAAAAGTGGATTTCATGTTGTGGGTAAAATGTGGATTTAAATGTTCTGTTGGTATTATTTTCTGTTGGTTTCATTCATGATCTGAATGAATTCATAGAATTTGGAGCCCATGATGTCAAATATTGACGAACCAATCAAAAGCATTGTTATAAGTGGGAAGACAATGTGTAGCAGAAATGTTCCAGAAATCCTCACATATAGCCAGTAAATCTTATATTGAATAGTTATAGAAGATGTAACACTCCCATTTCATTTTATTGAACATAGCATTAGATTTTTAGAATATTTTATTGAAGCACAACCTGAAAGCCAGTACCAAATAAAACATGAAACAAAATAATCTAGATCTGTATTTTAGTCAAAAGCAATGTGTAATCATGTTTGAAAATTCAGTACAATGAATTACATTCTACATAAAGTCATTTCCTTCTCATTTCATATCATTGTATTTTGTTATTTTAGAATATGTAATGTTGTATGAAACACTGTTTTAGAATTATTTTATTTCAACTCAAACTTGAGTTGAAAAATATTTTGTCACCCAATTTGTAACCTTTGTAACATGTCGTGTGCACCAAGGTTTAGCTGTTATTTCCCTAGCTTATATTATCTGTTGCTGGTTTTGCGTCATTATTCTGTCTCGAATGAATTTGCAATTTGGTTTCTGAAGTTGTTATTGCACAATTTTCCTTTCTGCTTTTGAAATTGGTGCCAGATAGGATTGAGCATGACTTTGTATTCTGAATTTATCCCAATTTATTTGTATAACAGTTAATTATTTCTTAAATAGTTTCAATAAGCTGAAAAAAAAAAGCAATTACAAAAAAAGCAATTTGAAATTATGAGTTTTTACTTAATATCAAATAGAACATTTTTGGATTTTTCCTCAAAAGAAATTGAGGTATTTTGAAAATGCGCCAGGATTTGTTTGTGTTGAATTATACAATATCGTATGTCTCCTTTGTAGAAATTTTGCTCTCTGCTTTGTTAAAGTTTAGAAATTTTAATAAGGATATTTCAAACATTATGAATTATATTATATGATATTTAGTTGATATATAATATGATATATAATATGATATATTGTCGTTTTAGGACTCCCCAACCACACCAACTGAGACTAGTAAACCTAGTGGTATATCAGTTGTTTCACCAGAACAACTCAAGAATATAGAATCTGCTGTATCTAAGGGTCGTGATAAACCTGAGAATCATCTTGACCCTGATAAAAATCTTGAAGTCAGTCAAAAAAGTCATAAAGCAATGTTTCAAAATTTAAAAAATTTCCTTGCAGGTAATTATATAACATTTGGTACTTTGAAGTCATTTTGTTGTGTGTAGAGCAAGTTTGTTATGGTATTTATAGGCAATGTGAAGATTAATTCTAAACTTTTCCTAGCTTCAAAGGTCTTAAATGCAGCTCTTCGAAATTCAGAAACTATTTCAAAATTAACGTATCAGGTTCAGATTGTGTTATATAGAGGGATAAAGTATTTACCAATTATTTTGTATGAATTGAAACATCATATTCAAAATATCACTGAGAGTCTTAGATTGACTTTAGGATGATGAAAAGATTTGAAGATATGATTTCACAGAAGGGAATTTTTAGACCCAAATTTGAGAGAAAATTTCTGGGGTGTATTTATTAAATGTGAAATCGCTAAACCTTATAGTTCCATGGAACCTAAGACATTCTTTTTTAATGTTTGTGAATTGAGAAAAAAAAAATCAATTCTAAGCTTACTGTTGTACCACACATTACTAAATATGAGTTATGGAAGTTAAGACATTGGTTACTGTGGGACACTATTAACATTATCCTATTGTGATAAGAAAGTGGTGATGTTAAGCTCTGATTAAGCAAAACCTCTGAGAACTTTATAATTCTTGTGATTTGATTACATCAATTATCCTATCATGGAGCAGACATTTTCGGGTTTTACTTTTGTATTGCTAAAAACAAGCCAGACCTGCTATATATTAAGCTATAGAATTAAACTTCACATTGTCTGTAAAGTGTATGTCCCTATTATATTTTCTTGTATTTTTTTTAATTAAGTAGAAGTTGGTGCTTGCAGTCCTTCACAACATTTTGTTCGTCACATGTCCCTTAGACGTGTCAAGAGTAAGTCAACTGAATGCCAAATGATTCCATAACCAAAATATTGTCTTCCTTCAACTAATAATAGAAAATATCAGGATATATTCCATTCTATCTATGTCATGTTTACATCTTGTTTATCTTCATTAATTCCTGTCTGTGAGTTTTCTATGAGCACAAAAACTGACTGATCACATCTCTCCTCTCTGTAGGTCTTCATTTTCCAATCTATTGTGTCTCTATCATTTTTACAGCCTCTTCTTAGCATGATACTTTCTTTTTCTCTTTATATTCATATCATTGAATATTTTTATTAGTGTCTCTTAAAAACATTTTGAATTGTAAAGAATCATCTCTTAAAAATATTAAGTGATTTCTATTCTGTTCCATTCTGCACAAACATGATAGACAAAAAGGTGTTAAAATATAGCCCGTTCTGTCTTTTATAAAACATGAATAATAGGGTTGTTTTGGCTGCATTAATTTGAATGACATTCTCAGATATTTCTGTAGATATTATTGATAACATAAGTTATGCCCATGACAGTGTTGTTACAGTCCAACAGTCTCAATTTGAATGGTATGTTTTATGTAATTGTAAGAACTGGACATTGAATTTTGAATTATGTCTTGTCAACATTGTTGAATAATTTTAATCAGTAGTAGATAGACTATATATATATTTATATATAAATAATATATAAACTGAGCACAATACACCAACATCTCTGTTATACAGCATGAACATATTATGCTATTTTTTATGATAATTAATATATTGTAGGAGCCAAGAAGAGAAAAGATGAAAGTGATGAAGAAGAAGAATCAAGTAAAAAACCAACAGAATGTAAGTTGCCTTTTAAGGTACTTTTATATGGCATATTATTGAGATAAATCAAATGTTGATGCAAGCTCTATGCATTTCAACAGACAAATGAAAAATTCTGCTGTTCCTTTTGTGGGTATTGCTAGTAGGACTTCTGTTTATGCTGAGGAACAGCACAATAACCATACACAATATTTCTTTCTGCAAAAACCAAAGCAAAAGTCATATCTATCGTATTAAATACTTTTCAGATGGAAATTTTCGTTATGCAATTTATGGAAGTAAGCGAGATTTTGAATGTTTCAATTCCTAACTAATATATAGATATAGATAAGCATGAGTTATTGTTTTTGTCCTTCAAAATCCCATCATGTCTTACCAAACCTTGGTTAAAGGGGGTTGTTTAATTCAGAGCATGCTAAATACCTAAAATAAAGATACAGATTCCAATGTGTTACAGACTTACATGTAAAATGAAGAACTATGAGTTTTATGAATAGTTTGATTGATGTGTGTTTTAACATGGTGCATGATAGATAGAAAGTTATTGTTAATAAATCTAAATGTTGTAATGACAGCATGAATACAATATATGATTTTTAAGGCTTTTCAAGCTTCCTGATCTGTGATGAACATTTGTCAGGTTGTTTGTCATATTGTAATTTAATCTAATCCAATCCAAGATGTCCAAATTGAGTAGCAATTTTTTTTTATACAGCTGCATTAATAGGGCTAAAAGTTAACAATCTGCAAGTTATAAATTACAAATTTGAGATAAGATTTCAAGACAGTGGAGGGGTTAAGTAGTCATCTGATTAATTTGTTTATAATTCAAACACTGGCAGAGCCAGCCTTCTGCAACAGTGGCAGAATGATTTTATTTGGGGGACAACTGTCAGAGTCTGTTTGCCAAGTACAATCGATCTCACCCCCATCACTGTATTTCTAATGGGCTGTCACTGATGTCAGAATATTACAAGTTATCAAGTTATTAATAATATTTATCATTTGTGATCTCCATATGAATATTGATATGGCTTGTTATAGACTTTTTTGATGAAATCACATATTGTATCAAAACTTAGATTGTGATTTTGAAAAGTGTTTTGGACTGAATTTAACTGTGTCTTTCTAATATGACTTAAAAATTGTTTCTGTGCCTTTCTGTATTATCATATCTAAATACCAGATAAAATATTTGATTTGATTATTACAATAACAAAATATTTTGACTGTTAAAATAGTGCTCAATACATCAATTGATTTAATTATGATCTAGTTCATGGCTAAGTCTTTGTTGTTGTTATGATATTCAAGGCTAGTTTTCTTTGTGTGTGTTAGTTAAACTGGTGGTCTAGTTCTAATATCAACCTGATTTAATTATTATGGTTGTTTGTCTCATGTATGTCTTCAGTTTTGCTCTGACGTTTTGTTTTGATTTTTCAAGTTGAGTTAAAGTTTGTAATTTATTTAGACATGCTAATCCTGAATGTATTCAAGGGAGTGATAAACTTGAAATTATTAATTAATTGCATATTTATCCAGCTTTAATTATTTATTGTCTCAAGATCTAGATTTTATCTTAGAGAGAAAGAAAGAATCAGTTATATTAAAAGGGATAGTAAACTGCTTTTCTAAATTTTTTATGTGTATCGGTACACATCAATTTGCACCATTCCAATTCTCAATCAAAAAAATCAAGCTCTTAGTGGAATTGGAGGAATCACATAGGTTTGATTGAAAATTAAAATGGTTCAAATTGATGATGTCATAGCCCCAGATGCACATAGAAAATTTGGAAAACCTTTTTACCATTCCTTTAAACAGTGCAAGATCTTAAGCTCTTTAATCAAACTACTTGGGAATTATTTTCTAGCTTAAATTAGCAAGGTTGACTAGCAATATGAGGAGAGAGAGTTTTGACCATGTTTTTGCCATAATTTTTCACAAATTAATCATATGATGATATCATGTGTCAACACTAAGGGCTGTTTCAACCAGCTAATTTTGAAGCAGCATTGGAAATCTCTAGGTTTTGTTTACAATTACATATTGATGACTGGACTAAAAATAAAAGATAATGAAGTTAACCTAGTTAGAAAAATGTGATGTCAATATTGGCGTCAGTATTATGATGGAATCCTGGATTTACGTGTTTAATAAATAAAGTAAGAGAGTATATATAAGAGATGTGTATGGGCTATATTGATTAGTAAACTAGACTGTTGATAAATTGGACTAGAGTACTAGGAGTAGATAACTATTGTCTTTATGAAACCTGTAGCAGAAGGCACGTTTTCTTTTATTATTGATGGTAAGCTAGCTGGTTTTTGCGTTGCTTGTTATAGTTATCTATGGTTGCTCGGTGTGATGGCTGAATAGATATTGTTTTTGATATTTTTTTCAAAAAGAATTTCAGTATGATCTTCATCTTTTAGTACCTTTTTTAGAATTACGGAGAAAAGAAATTAAATAACAATCTGTTTCTAGTATTATTTTTTTGAAATATAGAATGGGGCTTCTGTATCTAACACTAATTTTGCTTTTCAGTGGGTGTATCTGTTTTACCACCAATACAAATTCCACCAAAATCACCCAATAAAAAAGATGAAGTGGAAGAGTCTATTAAAGCTGGTTGGAATCGTAAGAAGAAACGAAGACAAAGATCATCCCAGAAAGTAACTTCACAGGATCCTCAGCCTACTTGGAGTGTAGCTGGTACATCACAATGGCAATATCCAGCAGAATTAGTTATAACTGATCTCAATGAGATAATGGCATTGGATGAATTTATCAGCAAAAAGGTAGGAACAGTAAACTAATATCATAGTGGAAACCAAAGCAGTTTTCTCAAATTTTCAAAACCATTAAAGAAATGAATCTAAAAATGATTAATTTATTATTGTTGACTTTTGTTGTGAGGATGCAACCTAGACCTGTACCATTGGATGACTCATGAAAATTGAATGTTTCAACAGAATTATGGTTACATCCACAACTAGCAGTATCTTATCTATTATATTTAATTTTTGTAGTATATGGAACTATTTAAAGACAGTGAAAAAAGAAGTTATACTATATTTGATAAGATATTTAAAGGTGCTATTGAAGATTTCAGAAGAGATCTTAAAACTTTAATTGGTGTTCAAATGCAGGTAAATTAAATCTGTTTTCAAATCTTTTTTTTCGTATTTCAATGATTTTCATGCAGTATCTACTCATGTAGCATCTAATAAATTGTACTTTTTACTGATTTTGATTCAACTATCCAAAGTAAAAATTCAATTTCAATGCTTATAAGTTGGTCAAAAAATCTTACTATTCAATTTACCATAATTTGGAAATTACTTCTTCACTTTATGAATCAGGATGTCTTTACACAAATTGTATTACAAATTTGAAGTAACTAAATATTTTCTTGCCACCATAACAATTTTATGATATGAGCAATAGGGTATGATAGTGATCAACTTTTTATTAGGTTAAGCTCAAACTCTTTTATTGATGTTATTTAAAGGTAACGTAATTTATTTTCTGGAGAAACAAGTGAGCATTATTATAAAGGCTGATTAATAAAAATTTGTTTGGAAAGTTTGATGTAATTAAAATAAAGATTTGAAGAAAATAAGAAGCCAATATTACAAGGACTGCTAAATATAAAATTTAATTAGATTGAAGAGAGTTGATTGTGATTAATTATCAGTGTCCAAGCTTTAATAATATTAATTAACATATATAGTAAATACAACTGTTTGATCTCACTACCTCACTGAAACCATTCAGTCATTTCTATCAGGACATCAAATTTTCTTATGTTTTATTGATATTATCCTATGTCAAATGAAATGGTTTTTTGCTAAAATGAAATTAAGAAAGTTATTTCTATTTTTTCAGAGAGATGAAGTTTGTGTGAAGTACAGAGATTTATTAAGTAATTTTGAGCAAGTACTAAAAGCAGGGGTAATTCGAGAAAGAACTACAGCTACATTTCCAGTAACTATGGGAATTAACGCATTCCATGCCTTTCTTGATGGTTTTATGAAAGCTCAACCAAAGAAAAAAGAAAAGAAAGAAGAAAAGAAGACAGAAACTAAAGCTGTTAAAAAAGATAAAAATAAAAAGGATTGTACAATGGTAAGTTTGAAACTTTCATTTTTCGTGAATTTCAACTAATAGTAGGCCTACTAGATCAAAACAATATCTGGGCTTTAGATGCATGACTTGGATTGAAATTTTAGTGGCAATTCATACCAAGTTCTTAACAAATACAAGCCCTCACTGTTCAAACAGTTCTCATTTGTCATTGGAACTTGGGCTATAGTTATGGAAAATGTTTGAACTAATAGTGAGCAAGAGGACAATTTGAGAAAGGACAGTAACTTATCATACTTTTTTTTTCAACCGTCCCAAGTACTCACTTTCTTGTCTCCATCCCTCAAGTTTGACATCATGAAAACTAATTTGAAAATACACTCTGAAAAGCTTTGAAAATAGTTCATTGTAGTTCCATTTATATTTTAGCATTAAATGTGATCTAAGATATTTTGTTGATGATTTTCTAGGATCATCTAGGTCACAAGTTTCTGCAGGTTCAGTTTAACATTCCTACATTCTGTGAGCTTTGTTCATCTTTAATATGGATTATGGAGAAAGGTCAAGTCTGTCAAAGTAGGTTTCAATAATCAATACAAAAACTAATTTTCTTAGCTGTAAACTTTATTCTATAGACATTTAAATGCCACTTGAAATATTTCAATTGCGTTTTTTTCCTATATTAAATATATTATTCACACTAGAAAATATAGATGGTCATTGGGAAGCAGATTTCGCCAAGATAACCCCATCCAAATGTATTGAGTTTATTATGCTTAATGTTTGTATTAATCTTTAAATTAACATATTCCTCTTTCTTTTCTTCCAGTTTGTAAATATACTTGTCATAAAAAATGTTGTTCTAAGTCTAGTTCAGCCTGTAAAGGAACCTTAGATAATAGGGTATGTATTATGATTATATTCATATTGAGCATTGCAGATATATATTCTAATTACCATGCATTGTGTCCCATGCTTAACATATTTCAGTTATGTAAGTTTTATATATATTTTGAGCAAGAGTTAACAAATTTCAGTTCTCACAATGTTACAGTTTTCAAGTTAACAAATTTCATTTATGCAGGTTAACAGATTTCCAATATATTTTAGCAAGTTAACAAATTTATTGCTCGCAATGTTATTGTGTATTTCATCTCCAAGTTAACAAATTTCAGTCAAACCAATTTACCTATATATTTCTATGAATGAATTGATTCTGATTAATATTAATCATATTATATTGTAGGGTAGTTCTGGTTCTGTTATGAATGTTCCATTACAATCATTATTAGCTCCTAATGAAAAAGTACCTAATATAATAGAAAAATTAATCAGTGTGATAGAGATACAGGGTTTGTTTATAGTCGGTATTTATAGAAAATGTGGTTCAGCACCAAAAGTTCGGGCATTGTTACAAGAAATTGACAGTGGTAGGTATTTTAGTAATTGCGTCTGCAAAAGATATTTTTGTATAACGTTACATAATTGGTTACTGAATATTCCAAATATTGTGTTGAGTTCTTGTCAAATTACCTCTGAATAATCGATCTATCAGACATTTTGTAAATGATTCCATGTCTATTTTATATGATTTCAGACCAGAACAATGTCAAATTAGAAGACTATCCTGTCCATGTTTTATGTACTGTTTTGAAAAGATTTTTCCGTGATTTACCTGAACCTCTGATGACGTTTGACCTCTATGATGAATTCCTTATGGCTGCAGATATAAAAGATGACAAAGAAAGAATTCAAACCTTTTCTTCTGTGATAGCAAGTCTCCCCAAACCAAATTTTGATCTCTTTGAACGCTTAATTTTCCATTTAGCAAGGTGAGCAAACCATAGATAGCAGAAATTTACGCTTCAGAAGGCTCTCTAAGGAACGAACCTAAGATCAATTGATGTGTATTCAGTTGAGCCAAATTTTATTGTTCTTTTTTCCAAATTACAATACTGATACCAGTATATTTTTATTGACAGGGTTGCAATGCATGAGGATAGTAATATGATGAATGCTCAAGCTTTAGCTATTATTTTTGCTCCATGTTTACTACGAAGTAATAAGAATCTACAGGCACAAGATTGTCTGAAACAAGTTCCAAAACAGAATATGTAAGTACTAATATTGTCTTCAAAAGTTGACTATTTTCTACTATTATACCATCAGTTGTCTACTTGTGTCAGTTTAAGAGATCATTCTTTTACCATTGTCGTTTGAAATACTTTGTGTTTCTGACATTTGTATGGGGCAGTATTTGTTTTCTTAAACACTTGGCAAGTGGAAAATATTCAAAATGAAGTATTTTATCATATTTCTTAAGCAACAAAAACGTTTTGATTCACGTAATGAAATAGATGTATTTCAATGCAAAACTCATTTTAACTTAATGTACCTTATATTTTAGATGTTTAGAGAATATTATTAGTGAAAGGTTAAAGAAATTAAAAGCAACATTAAGTGATATAAATACACTTGAGTCGGCTGAAAAGACTGCTACTGATAGATTAACATATCTTAGAGCTAGTATTAGATCTCCAGTAAGTAATCTTCAATTAATATATCCTGTTCAACGAGTTCACTCACTTTGCTCTTAATAACTATTTTTGATTTTCTCATTCCAAATCAGCTGCTCTAACTTTACTTGAACTATTTTTAGCGTCGTCCTGGATCTCGTCATGAAGTTTTACCACCAGTAAAGGATAAAACTGATGGTGAAGAGGAAGAATTAAGAGAAGAAGAAAGAGTTTTATCAGCTCACATAGCTTCTATACATCAAGAAAGGTAGAGATATCAATATATAATTTCACTCTCAAAAGGAGCTAATTCATATATGGGTAGAATCATCTACTTTGTTGATATGTATTGTATATATTTAGCTGTCAGACTGAAATTTATTGCATATATTTAAACATTATTGGTATTTTGTAGGGATAATTTAACATATAAGTTACCAGCATTGGATTTCCGACAACCTAGTTCTGATGAAGATATGTTAACTGGGGATGAATCAGATTTTCTAGAAGATCGAGATAGTTTTAATGAAGAGTATGCTATAACATTCGACCTTCCAGGTAGGTGAAGGTTAAACATTGAAACAAGAAGTAATGGACTCACTGCACTTTTAAATGATAGTGAAAAATAAACAATATTGTTTGATATGCTTTGCTATAGACACCTATGTCAAGGGCCAGATTTTGAAAAATGACATTTGACACAGAGCCATTATTTAGGTACTGCATTTGGTGAATTTTTATAGTAATTTCATTTCTTTTATAGTTGTCCCACCAGCATTGAAGTATCCCAATAAACGCAGGGCACCAAATCCCAGTAAAAGATTACCTAAAAAATACTCAGGTAGAGCGCGTAGTTATTCTAGAACAGAATCAATGGACAGTATAGATGGTGATTATACAGACACTAGTTCACAGCTATCTAATTCTTATGTTGATAGAATGAGTGTTGAATCATGTTATGTTTCTAAACCAGGCAGTCAAAAAAATAATGATCATGATGAAATCATGGTTTGAGGGCTGAAAAATAATGATCACTTTGAAATTATGGTTTGAGGAGTGAAAAATAATGATCATTTGAAATCATGGTTTCAGGAATGAAAAATAATGATCACATAGAAAACATGGTTTGAGGTTAAGTGATGATCATGATGAAATCATGGTTTGTGGAGGTTGAATTATGATATCTAACTAGTTATTTCAGATAATATTTGTTTGGTGAAATTGTTTTCTGTTCCTATGCTGATATCATTATGGAGTCTAATGAATATATATACAGACAATATGCTATGTTGCTGTCTAATAATGAATAATGCTTTTGATAACTGCTCAACAACAAGATCGAACAAATGCCTAATGTGTAAAACAACAGTACTACAATACAATAATTAATTATGGTGTAAAATATTTCAATAATGGGCTTTCATAATGTTGTAAGGGGGTATGTTTTGTATAATTGTTATAATAAGATACACAGGGCTTTCAATATTTAATAATTTCCTTCCTTGTACTTTCTTAGTGTGTCTTATATATAATGCTATTGTTAGAGAGGTTAGAGAGAGCAATGTTTTAGAATAAGTCTGAATTGTTCCAATGTTGACTTTTACTTTATATAGTAATGAAATAGCCTTTTAGTTCAATGTATAGTTCTTTTTAAGAATTTTGAACTCCAAAATTAAAATTTATGGACAGCTTAGTGTAAGTTCACAGTCATTTTAGTATGAAAAGGGACATTTTTTCTTCAAATTTAAGAAAAATTTCAAAGAGCTGAAGTCTATATTCTATCTTATATAAGATTTTGGTTATTAATATGTAACTTAACATTATTTATGTAAATATTTATAACAAAGCGAATTATTATTATTCTACTGTCTTATTAGTGCTATAACTTATCACTTGTATATAATTCTTACTTAGCCTAGTTCACTTAAAATTAAACTGATTCCAAATACCTTTGATCTCTTGTCTGAATCTGCAAAACTAAAGTCAAGCGACAATCTTTAACTATGTGGATAGTGTTCTAATTATAGATCATATTTTTGAAGTGCCAAAACTATGTTAAACCACATTTCAGTACACTTTCCCAATGAAAAAGTAATGACAAAACTAATGTTAGATTTTGACAGTTGAAGTTTATGTGAATAAATAGACAAAAGGCTTTAATTTTATATTGAATTCATAGCCTAGTATAGAATAATGATTGTTATTATCATTAACAATTTACTTGATTGCAAAATCATGCTTTTTCATTTTGTTTAAAAGAGACAAAAGTATTCATACTTATTTTAATTGCTTCACATGTTTTAACAATACTATGATTTTTAATAGGAATATTTTATTTGTTTTTTAAGTGTATATTAAGACAAAATGTATATTTTTATTTATTACAGTTATAAACTTGTTCTAGTCAAAGACAGCTCTGAATATTAATAATTTGCTACAATATTTTTACATTTTTACCAGAATTATAAGAAAAGATCAAATATCACAATCAATAATATACATTGGTCACATTAACCATTTTATATTATCATTTTACTTATAAAACATATTGCTCGCACTTTCAATATTCTTGTTGATTCCTACTTTCAACAATGCATTGGGTAGACACGGTCAATTACTACCATGCATTGGATAGTCACTTGTCAATTACTACCATGCAATGGGTAGTCACTTGTCAATTACTACCATGAAATGGGTAGTCACTTGTCAATTACTACCATGCAATGGGTAGTCACTTGTCAACTGCTACCATGCAATGGATTGTCACTTGTCAACTGCTACCATGCAATGTCAACTGTTACCATACAAGGGGTAGTCACTTGTAAATTACTACCGTGCAATGGGTAGTCACTTGCCAATTACAACCATACAATGGGTAGTCACTTGTCAATTACAACCATACAATGGGTAGTCACTTATAAATTACTACCATGCAGTGGGTTGTCACTCGTCAATTACTATTATGCAATGGATTGTCACTTGTCAACTGCTACCATGCAATGGATTGTCACTTGTCAATTACTACCATTCAATGGGTAGTCACATGTCAATTACTACCATGCAATGGTTAGTCAATTTCATATGCTTTTTTTAATCTTCAATAAGTCATTTTGAATACATTAAACTAATACAAGGAGTGAAATGGCAGATGAGTATGATAAGATAAGTTTGGATATTTCACATTCTGAAAAGGGGTACGGACAGCTGAAATTGAGCTTAACTAGCAGGAAGGCAAATGTTTCAGACAACAGTATCCTTTGAAGAATTATAACAATGAACATATTTTTAATCTTGTCAATTTTAATTAAGGTTTGAACAGAAGCTTGAAGATCTTGAAAACAAGTTTTGATAAATTTTCACTTGACTTACCTCTACTTAGCTTATCCAAAACAATGAAATCAATCCATAATATTCTGTTCTTTATTTTATAATTATACCATT
Organism: Lottia gigantea; assembly: GCF_000327385.1. NCBI lineage: Eukaryota > Metazoa > Mollusca > Gastropoda > Lottiidae > Lottia > Lottia gigantea. Next base: position 5,787,924 of record NW_008706746.1, read on the forward strand.
GGCATTATTTTTATATCATAATCATTATGTAATATGCTTTTATATATTGGTCTGTATTTACCCTATTACTTTCATTGGTATAATTATTCTCTTAATTATTCTCTTAATTAATCTAGTTCTGTCCATGATAACCTAACGAATGACACAATATCAGCTATAGATGCCTTAAATATGTTGTTAAGTTTTCTATTAGTGTTCAGTCCTACTACCTGTATATATAGTTATAATATTGGAATGAAGTTTTAGTAAGCTATATTTTAGATAATATTATTTATTAACATGTTATTTCAACTTAACTGTGTTGAATTTACTTAAATAGTTTCTATTTGTACAATTTTTCTTTAGAATATCTGTACTGTCGAGGAACTGTAGTAATAAGCTTGCAGTATTTTGGATGACATAGAAAGGATAGTTATATTTATGTCTTTTTAAAATTCTTTTAATAGTTTCTTGAACTAAACTTAGCTTTGTGTGAAGCAACACTTATTAATTTATGATTTTTGGATGACTACAGAAACTATATGTAAGGATAACTATCAGCTATGTGGTATGTTTTTATGAGCTAACTAATGGAAGCAATGTTTTTATAAGCTATGTATAATATTAATATCATAATGTAAATAATCATTAATAAAACCTGCCAGTCTATTGTTTTATCAACAATACATGATAGTAACTGTGTTTTCTTTTCATCTTAAGTTATATTATGACATTCCCATTGATATACCAAAAATTTACTGGACTCCTCCCATAATTACCCCATATATTGATCATTTAAGAATTAATTGTTGGTGTGACACGCAGTTCATCAACTGAGGAAGTTGCGCAATGATTTATTTCTTTTCACACCAATAGCGCCTTAGAGACCAACGATTAATTCTTATATTGCAGATGTTTCTATGATACAGTGTCTTGGATTCTCCAACATCCTCTGACAAGTCATTTTTAGTCTTGATATTCGCGAACTGGAAAACATGTTTTCATGAGGATTGCTGCAATGTTCTTATTATGTATGATGAAACGAAACAATTAATAATCTTATCATTTTTGTCTGTGAAATATTTACATAATATATTTTATACCACACTTGACTGACATGAGGATTATTTTCTATAAATGTAGAAATCAGTACAATATTTTTACAAGATTTTCAATGGTAGGGCCTATAGCATGGATCAAGTTGAAAATTCATATTTCAAAAACTGAAGGTCGAAAATTTAAAAAGAAATAACATAACTTTAATTCACAATTAAACTTGAGACAGTGGGGTGGCTAAAATTTGCTATCTAAACACATACAATAAATATAATCATAAAATTTCATGTTCAAAAATATTTTTTATAAGAACATTTCAATTTTTTATTGCAGCAAGCGTCAAGAAAATGTTTAGAAACATTCGATAACAAACTTGATTGAAAAATGAAAAGAAAGCAGAGGAAATATACTGCTTATTGTAAACTCAGACAGATAAAATTAACAAAGCATTGTCTTCTGGAGTTCCAAAAATTATTGGCTTCTGCTTTCTAATAAATAATTAGGTTTCCCTCTTGTGCTTAAAAAATAGGCTAGTTTAGTCTTGTAGATTTTGAGTCTGATCTGATGTTACAATAAAAAGCAATATTTACTTACAGAGTTATAATGGTAAAATTTCAGATCTGAGTTGGCTGAGATAAATTAGAAGCTACTGCTTAAATTAGGTATTAACCTCTCAAAACCATTCCATATATCTCAATGTAAAAGTAGCACTAAATTTATTTTCAGTACATTAAAACATATTTAACAAAATTACATATAAAAAAATTATAAAACAACAAAATAAACAGCAGTAAATGGTAAAAATAAAGAAAAAAATATAACAACAAAGACAACAGACCACATGGTTTAAAACCAACCTGATTACAGACAGGAAATATATTGCACTTGATACAGCTAAAAATAATATTATTTTGTATGCTTTGAACTTCTTTATACTTGCCCAGACCCCAGAGATCTATTCATGATTAATCTGATTTCATGCCATTATTATTGAAAACCACTATTCATAAATCCTTCTTAGATATATCAGACAAAAACTTTCTCACTGAAATCTACAGTGGTTTAAAGGGACAGATGCGCTCCAATGATATCTTAGTCTCATAAACAGGATTTTCTTTAGCTTACATAATCAGTAATAGTGTTTACAGCTCATTATCGAAATGTAAGCAAAGAATTATCCACGTTTGAAAATTGTCTCTTCTTAATTCACTGCTATATATAGAAAGGGCATCTATAGAAATAGGAAAAGAAACTTAGATAGTTTGAAGCAAGTATGCCAGTTTTGTAGATTTCTAGTACTTCTGACAACTATTTACTTATATTCAAGATATAAATCAACTGCCTACAATGGCGCATCTGTCCCTTTAAGTCAAATGAAATTCTATAAAATGAAATGAAAACATGTTAAATATAATTATGATGAAAATGTAATTAATCTAAGGCATTGATATGAAATTATGTCACAGCTATTAGCTAATGATAAATTAAACTGTCAACTACTTAATAAGTATGATAGTAGAAAAAGAGAGAAAAACTAACTACACATGGTGTTTCACAACCACTAATCTGGTAAGTTAAGAAAACTAACAACTTTTATTAACAGTAATATTTCTATCACTTAGCACTGTTTCTGTGACTTATGGGGTACAGACATAACCGTTTACTGAAGGTTTAATAGAGTTTACCAAAATCACCAAAAATCTGATCCTACACTGTAGACATAATTTGTAAACTTGGTTTCAACCACTAAATTTCTTACAAGGATTACTTCATTGTATCTACTTAGAGGTAAAGTTGACTTGTTGGTCACATCAACAATCAGGTAGGAATATCACTTGGTAAATCAGTATTGGAATGAGAAACATTTATAGGTAAATCAAACAATCTCTTCTTTTTAATTTCAAAAAATGAATACCATGTTGTTCCACAAAGGAGTATCATACACATAAAAGTAAATGCCTGTAAAATAAAATTACAATATAAATTAGTGGGTTATAATCAGGCCTAGATATAAACATAAACAATGCACTTTAATTAAGTAGAATAACCTTTGTGTGGTTATATAAAATTAAAATAATCTGTCACTGAAGCCAGAAAAACCAGAAAGACTAACTATGAATAGCATGATAGTGTTATGGCAATTAAAAGGGTGCAAATTGATTTAATTCCATATTTTCATTTATGCATTAACAAAAATTGAGTGCATGATATCTGATAGGAATGCAAAAATAAAGAGTCTTACTATATTAACATCATAATACTGAAATGTTAGATTAACTTCCTGTATAGCTGATACTGTTGACATCTGATTGATAGAAACACATAACAATATAGAGCTGATTATCATTAACAATACATTAATACAATTCATAGTAAACTCCTGCAAAATACAATAGTACATTTTATCAAAAAAATTGAAAGGGGTTACCCAATGAGAGGGGTTATACTTTTGATGAAGGGTTACTCACATGTGCATTGTCACAACACAACAAGGAAACATTTTTATTGCATCAAAGTCAATAAATTCTTAAAATAATCAACTTGCTCATCAAAATTTGTTTCTATTGTCTACAATTGCAGTAGCAGATAAATGTATCATTATGTTGCCCATTTTTGTCAAATCTGACACTGGTAAGTTTGGGATTAGGTAAATTTAAAAAGTAGCCTTTTCATGCAGATATTACCATCTAAACTTTTTTTGCTCATACATCTAAGCTTATATTAATGGTCTTTAACACTTACCACCAATGTTGAAGTAATGCGAGTATAGGCAAGTGTCAGAACTAATACTATCAGATGACATACTATAGAACAGTTCAAACTAAATCTCAAAGAGTTTCCAACCACATAAAATATTTTAGAATAACTTATTCCATCTTCTGATGTATGACAGATATATATCAATACCGATAATATCAATATAATCTGAAATGTAAACATGCATTAAACTGTAAGATTTAAATGGGTATTTCTAATCTTTTATCAAGGGGGGACAGAAGCTGAATTTCTGGGAGTAAATCATACCTTGGCCTCAGAAACATGAATTGTTCCACCCTTATCAGTAATAATGTTCACAGCTTAGGCCTATTGTCGAAACTTGAACCATCAAATCCAAGTGTATGCATAATTATACAGACTTGAAAGTAGTTCTGAAGACTATTTATATATATTCAAGGTACAAATCAACCCCGGAAATCCCTGTGGCATGAAAAAACCTCTACAACTAGGTCTAACAGTCAGTTTATCATTAAATAAAATAAAAATAGGCCTATATAAAAGTATTACCCACAAGCAAAAGACCTAGTTTGGTACTGTGGCACATTCTATTTAATCTGAGACAAAATTGGACGCAATAATCGAAATATTTTTACGTCTGAATGGATCCAAGTGAAAAAATGAAGCAACTCCAAAAACTCAAAAAGGGCAGAACAATAACAAACATGCCCAATTCAAAGGATTATGAAAATGAACAAGAAAACAATCTAGCTCTAACAGAAAGGATTTATAAGCCTATTTAATTTAGGCTATTTTCTCATTTTCTGCTTCAACAAAGTGCCTTCTTGTCTACTTTCTCTTGTTTGGTTCTCTAGAAAAAACTCAACAAGAGTTCAATCTCTTTACAAAACCATAAAGGGCAATCAAGCGAATTCCATCAAAAGAAGGCGGAAGGCATCCATAGTTTTACCAGTTGACAAGAATATAAAATATTTTTAGGTTTTCTTCTAAAATTCCAAACAGGAGCCATCTTTAATGAAGTAGACCGGAAATAGTCATATCGCTCTTTGACCAATTCGCCCAATTTTGTATGTGCGGTTTGACATGATATGGCGCCACCTACACTTCCTGTGTTGCTACAACATTCCATAAATCTACCACAAATCAAGAGGAAAGAGTTGCAGAAAGTTATTATATTTATGAGAAGCTTGATAGACTGATGTGCCCAAAGTTACCAAAATGAGACTGAAGCATTTTAAGAATCTTATGCAACCTGAGGTACTTCATTCATTTGTAACTAAGTTGTAATGTTGATAATATCTCGATTGATTCTACTACAGTGGTGTAACCTATTTTCGTGGATATAAGGATTCAACACCGAATTTCGTCAAAGTCAAAAAAACGAATTTTTTTTTTTTATGTCTTAGATGTTTCCTCAGATTTTCTAAAAAATAATTAAAATTGGTTTATTTCGATTTTCTTTATGAATCCTTCACTTTGACCCATATTTCATGAGCAACCAACATGGCAACCGCGGCAGAATGCGTCACCTATTTTCGTGTACAATGTTTGATCTATAAATAAGTCTAGAAAAACATCTTGTATGGATACCGGGTGGTATAACTAACTTCTCTTAGTATTTATCTTTAATATCAATTCATTAGTGACAATTCCTTCAAAGAACCACGATTTTAAAAAAAAAAGTAGTGACTGACAAAATAAGATATGTAGCGTGATTTATTGCTAAAAGTCACGGAAATAACATAATAATATGGTCCACTTAGTGTTCCATAGAAATTTTCTGCTGACACGGAATCCGCTAGTTGATCACGTGACTTCATTCGTTGGACTACTTTCTAGCAGACGACACTTGGAATTCCGATTACCACTTGGGATTATATGGAAATTCGGACGATAAAAAATGGTGACGTTTGGTAATAAGTGAAATCCGCCATTTTGTATTTGTCAAAGTATACATTAATAATTTTACCTTGCTTGAAACTACTGAATTCATTCTACTATCTGATATTGTACAGAAAACCCATGTTTATCAAAACAAGCAAATGCGGAGGTCACACGAGGTCGCACATGTAAATTATTAATCCTTTCCGGAAATCCACAAATAATAGGTTACCATGAAATTAGGTTACTTGACTGTATTTCTATAGTATTATTTCACTCAATCTCAAGACCAAAATGATCAACTTATGGCAACAACAAGAAATCTCTTAACCACTGAAAATAAAGAACTAACTAAATGGCCATGTTAAAAGATTGGATTCTTTATTTACCTCACCACATTGATTATATCTGCATTTCCATTCTGAATTCTAACTCTTCAAATTATTAAGTTAAAAAAAAATAAATAAATAAAGAGGTCAAGAACTGAAGATGCATAATATGAATACAGCGAATGAGCAATACACCATCATACAGTATAAATGGCTTCATTACAGTTTGATTGAATTAAAAACGAAAAATATTTGGAAATGTTTCGTTGAATTTTGTTTTTTTTGATTACTGGTACTAGAGTAGTAGACCAAAGCCAAAACAAGTTGTGTTAAATAAATAGGCATAGATCTCGGTAACTTAAGAAGGAAAAAACAGACATCTGAATGTGGGACAGATGATAAAAGCCTATTGAAATAATTGCTAATATTTGTTACATTTTGTTTTACAGGAAGGTGCTTCGAAGATTTGTGCCCTAGCTTGGTCTAATAATAATCAGAAGTTTGCTGTATGTACATCTGATAGAGTTATAGTTTTATATGATGAACATGGTGAAAAAAAAGATAAGTTCTCTCTCAAACCTGCTGACCCAAAGGTACGTCCATATTCACTTTATGTCTTTTTGACTCCAATTCAACTTTGAACTATAATTGTCATAAGTATAGGAATTGATTTGAGTCAAGCAAGCCCTAAATAATGTTTTACTACTATATGTATGCTGACTGTTAAAACATGAAAATTGTTTATATTTCAGTATGGTAAAAAGAGTTACACTATTAAAGGCATCGCATTTTCACATGATTCAACTAAACTAGCTATAGGACAAACTGATAATATAATATATGTTTATAAAATAGGTGAAGAATGGTGAGTTTTTATTTATCAACTTCCATTAGGAATTTTAGGTTGTTAAGCAAAGTTATGAAAGCACAGGCACAGGCATGTAGACGTCACCTCTAGTGATAGAGCAATGTATGTGAAGTTAGTTTGAATAATAATATAGAATATTTGAAATGCAAAAAATTGGAAATTGAAATTTTATTGATTGAATTGAAATTGAGCTTGAATTTCTTTTTAGGGGAGATAAGAAAGTTATTTGTAATAAATTTGTTCAAGAGAGTGCTGTAACATGTTTGATATGGCCACCAGAACAACCTATTATATATGGTCTAGCTAATGGAAAGGTGAGGGAATTTATATTAGACATCACCATCTGACGCTTTGGGTCAATAATATTACAATCATGATCGTAATTTTTGACACGTCAATTATTAGATAATAAATTTTAATCTTAAATATGCATGTAAAATTTACATACAAAGTGTAGATTAATGAAAATTATGGAACCTATTTGTAGAAGGGAGGAATAGAAAGTTAAAAGGAAGAGATCTAATACTATATTGTTTGAACACAAATGCTGTTTCCTTTGTTGTATTCTGTAAATTTTTAACAAGTATCTTTGTTTTCTTTCTAAGGTTCGTGCAGCTAATACAAGAACTAATAAATCTTCTTCTCTATATGGTACTGAATCATATGTTGTTTCATTAGCTGCAAAGTAAGTTCTTGAACTATAAGTGATATTAGTATTTCAGCAACACAAATTCTTTATCATTTTTGAAATATTCGTCAGTGGAAATCTCTTTGAATGTGACTTCTGAATTTTTTTTTGAAACAAACACTACTTACTGACAAATGATTGGTCAGTGTTTCACAATGTAAGCAAGAATAAAAACTTTCTCTAGTTATATTTATTATTCTGTGCTGTTATTTTCTATATGTTTACTTTATTGTATTCCAGTCCCTCTGGTAAAGGATTTTTATCAGGTCATGCTGATGGTTCTATTATTAGATTTTTCTTTGATGATGAAGGTACAGGTGACAGTCAGGTAAGTTTCTATCTTCCCAAATCTATTGTGAATGCTTACTAAAATTGAGTCCTATGTTTGTTTGCAGCATTTTATTTCAAACTTCAGATAGCTTCTTCTGACTAATAGTAGAAAAGATGACTAAAAAGAGCCTGGGCCAAACGTTTGGGGCTGTAAATATATACAGTTGGCAATCATATGAAAATTGTTTGGACCAAAAAACTGGTGTCTTTCTTATTTCATTGTTTGTCTTTTATTTGTATTGTAGGGCAAGTTGTGCACTCACCCCTGTCCACCGTATGCTTTAGCATTCTCCCAGAATGCAATAGTAGCAGGAGGCTGTGATAAGAGAATAATAGCGTATGGTCGAGATGGTCGTAGTTTTCAACATTTTGACTACAGTCGAGATGATGAAGAACATGAGTTTACTGTTGCTGCTTGTAGTCCAAGTGGACAATCTGTTGTATTTGGAAGCTATGACAGGTATTTAGCTTAGATAACAGGCTTATGTAACAACATTCTGACGTTGTTGAGTTGGAAAAGAAAAAAAATCACAATACTGTGTTGATGATATACCGATAAACTTTTAGTCCTAATATAGATCAGCATGTTTTCCTTCAAATACTAAGGATTCAAAGTATTTTTAATATTTTGAGTAAATTGGAAGAGACTATATTATCCTTATACTACAGACTTATAGCGTGATATTAGCTTTTAATTTGGTAAGTAAGGTTTCATTCATATATATCTGTCTGTGTTTTAGAATCCAAGCATTGAATTGGAGTCCAAGAAGACAAATGTGGGATGAACCTCAGATCAAAGAGATTCCTTATATGTATACCATATCTGCATTGGCCTGGAAGAAAGATGGATCAAGAATTGCTGCTGTAAGTTGATATCATTAAAATGTCAAAATAATTGAAATATTTCTTTTTTCCAAAAAATTGGATGTTAGATCTTGTAATATTTAGAAATATGACCATCTGAAAAAGACAATGACTATTTATATCCTATAAATACTTTAAATTAATTCAGAAAGGTTTTTGATTAAACCTGCTTCTTTATGGGTTATGTCCCTTTTCATATTGTAAATAGTTATGTAAATTATGTTCTATGGTTTGTTGCGGGAAAGTGCCATTGATATCGTAGAGAAATAAACCTATAATTGGTGACCAGTATGATACTATGATTCGTTGACATTAATGATACATTCATTATAATTTGCAGGGAACATTATGTGGTGGTGTAGAATTATTTGATTGTTGTTTGAAGAAAACTATCTATAAAAACAGATTTGAAATAACTCATGTTGGACTCAGTCAGGTATGTTTATGATATCAAAGTCTTTTATTAGAAATATAATATAATATATAAAATATCAATTTTAGGTATTGGATATTTCTTGTTAGGGATGTCTATCAAAAATATATAGCTTAGTCAGATCACTGAAATGGCAGAATGCATGTGCCTATGAATAAGTAACTATAATCTTTAAATGAATATTTTAGGTTATAGTTAAGAACTTGAAGAGTAATGCTAAAGTTGTTTTAAAGTCCCACTATGGATATGAAATAGATGAAGTAAGAATATTAGGTAAAGATAGATATCTTGTGGCCCATACGTCTGATACACTGTTGTTAGGAGACCAACAATCTGGCAAACTCAGTGAAATACCATGGCAGTCTAGTGGTGGTAATGAAAAATTCTATTTTGATAATGAAAGTGTAAGTATATGATTACATTGTTAAGTGAATTCTTAGATACCATTGTATGAAAGTTTGGTAATAAAATGAGAGCAGAGTAAAGAACTGATGCTTATTCTTTCTGCATACATTTGGCTATTCATTTGTCATTCCTTTTTATCTCAAAAGATCCAAGACAACCTCTTTGGTCTTTTTTCATGGTCATCTCATTGATTTTGTTAGTATATAGACTTTGATCTGCGATTTGGATAGGTATATAAATTTATTAGTACCACTACATTCTTGTAACATTTTGGGCAAATTGCTCATGTATTGTAAGATTTTAAAAAAAATTGTGCTTATTTTCTGTTACTTTTTACCCTAGGTATGTATGATATTTAACAATGGAGAACTAGCTCTAGTACAATATGGTGAAAATGAAATACTGGGCTGTGTTAGAACAGAATTTATGAATCCACATCTTATAAGGTAATAATAGTATAGTTTAACTATGTAAGTGTACTATTCCCTTGTGTTACCATCAGTAGTTCAATAGGATGATGAATAAAATTTCTTACAATTAATTTTGACTTATTTTTAGTCTAAGAACTTATCATACATTAGTAGTAAGGTTAAACTTATATCTATATATTATATCCTGTATATCTATGATAATTTTGTTTTTAGTTACCAGTATTGTATATGGCCGTGGATATTCGCCACCCGGGTGGCGAATAGTCCACGTCCATTAATTTGACTATTCGCCATCCAGGTGGCAGAAAAATCTCTAAAAATTCATGAAATATCAGCCTTTTTGACATAATTGTTTCTTTCAGTCGAGTAATTTGTAATGGATTTTGTCAGGTTCAGACAAGACCGTGTTAATATAAATTGAATTTCTTGCAATGAAACGAAAGTAGAAATTCCGCCATTTTGTTTACACCAAATTAGCATACATCCCAAAAGGTCCTGTTAGTGTTGCTATGAAATTTAGCATCATATGTTTGTATAACCGTAGAAAAAAAATGAAATAAAATAAAGTTTTACACTCTACTTTTCTGCACCTGTATGGGCTACTGAGGATGGGCAAACGCCATGCAGTGTGCAATGAGGCAAATTTTGTCAGGACAGCGACATTCCAATTGTCGAGGGATCTTTACGTAAGTAAAAAAAAGGTTGATGAAGAGGTGTAAATAGTAAAAAATAAGACATAGCAGGCGCGTGTCCAAATTGAGTCACATTTATCCTGGACGCATTTTCCAAGTAAGCCCTTCCGATCCCAAACACCGACGAGGAGAAATCGAATCGAAAAATCCAAAGATGGTTGGAGCCATCGCGAATGTGGAAGTAATGTATGTGGGTGGTAAATACACTGCATTGGGGTGGGTGGAAATATGTATTCGAAGTAATCAGGTTTAAGGTATAATAAGGCGTACGATACTGTGGGTGGTAAGTAATGAGTACGGGTGGTAATAAGGCGTACGGTAATACACAATACTGACGGGTGGTAAGTAATGTTTAAGGGGGGTAATAAGGCGTACAGTAATACACAATACTGACGGGTAGTAAGTAATGTGTACGGGTGATAATAAGGCGTACGATAATACACAATACTGACGGATGGTAATAAGGCGTACGATAATAAACCATACTGACGGGTGGTCAGTAATGTGTAAGGATGGTAATAAGGCGTACGATAATACACAATACTGACGGGTGGTATGTAATGTGTACGGTGATAATAACCCTGTGTTCTTGGTTACCACCATCAGCTCTTGTTCACCACCCTAGCTGTTGTTCACCGCCATCAGTTCTTGTATACCACCTTTAGTTCTTGTTTACCACCCACAACTCTTTGTTACCAACCTAGTTGTTTTTCATTAACCTAACTGTTGTTTCCCACCCCAGCTGTTGTTGTCCACCCTCAATACTTGTTTACCACTCACAATACTTGTTTACCACCCTCTGCTTTTGTTTAACTCTTAGTTACCACCCTAGATGTTGTTCAATAACAATGCTCTTCTTCAACACACCCAGGTCTTGTTTGCCACTACAATACTTGTGTAACACCTACAATTTGCCACCCTCAACTCTTGTTAACCACCTTAAGCTCTTGCTCACCTACCTAGTTGTTGTTTACCACCCTCAACTCTTGTTCACCATCCTAGCTGTTGTTCACCACCCTCAACTCTTGTTCACCACCCTAGTTGCTGTTCACCACCCACAGCTCTTGTTCACATACCTAGTTGATGTTTACCACCCTAACACCCTCAGCTCTTGTTTACCACCCTAGCTATCGTTCAACACCATCAGTTCTTGTATATCACCCACAGTTCTTGTTTACCACCCCAACTCTTTGTTACCAACCTAGTTGATTTTCGTTAACCTAGCTGTTGTACCACCCTGAATAATTGTTTACCACTCTCAGCTCTTGTTTCATTAACTTAGCTGTTGTTTACCACCCTTAATACTTGTTTACCACTCACAATGCTTGTTGACCACACTCAGCTCTTGTTTCATTAACATAGCTGTTGTTCACCACTCCCAGGTCTTGTTTGCCACCCACAATACTTGTGTAACACCCATAATTCTTGTTTGCCACCCTAAGCTCTTGTTCACCTACTTAGTTGTTGTTCACCATCCTCAGCTATTGTTCACCACCCTGGGTTATTTTTACCACCCTAGCTGTTGTTTACCACCCATAGGTCTAGTTTAACAGCCACAATTCTTGTTTACCAACCTACATTGGTTTACCACCCTCAGCTCTTGTTCACCACCCTCGTTCCTGTTTACCACCTGCAGATCTTGTTTACCACTTCCAGCTCTTGTTGACCACCCTCAGCTCTCGTTTACCACCACCAATACTTGTTTACCACTCGCAATTCTTGTTTGCCAACCTCAACTTTTGTTAACCACCTTAAGCTCTTGTTCACAACCCTCAGCTCTTGTTTACCACCCTAGATGTTATTGATTAACCCAGCTCCCGTTTACTATCCAAAAATCTTGTTTACTGCCTTCAGCTCTTGTTTACCACCCTCGGTCTTTGTTTCCAATCGTAGGTCTAGTTAACCACCCTCCGTTCCTGTTCACCACCCTCCGTTCTTGTTTACCACTTCCAGCTCTTGTTCACCACCCTCACATCTTGTTTACCACCCCAATATTTGTTTACCACTCACAATTCTTGTGTACCATCGACAATTCTTGTTAACCACCCTAAGGTCTTTTTTACCACCCTCAGCTTTTGTTCTAGCTTTCCTAAACTAATAGGGAATGTCAGAAATTCGCGTTTTTGGGAATCCGATTCTAAAAATCTTCAAAGGGTGGGATCTCCCACACACTATATAAAAAATCCTTAAATTTGCCGGGAAATGTCAAGAAAAAACGCTTCCGGGCATAAAAAAAAACAAATGTAGAGCCATGTGAGGTTTGTAGGTGACATGAATATCGAGACTAAATTTCTTAGAAGTGATTCAAAAAAGTGGTGGCCAAATTGACTTTACACCGGTTGACTATAAATAGCCATCCAATGGGACAGCGATTATCAATTATAAGTAGATGTTATTTTCGTACATTTTTCTGAAAGGAATTGCAAAAAAGCGTTTCTAATGAACATAAAAAAACATTATAATGCATGTAACGCTATAGCCTTCACAGCTAATAATGTCAGTCTCTAGAGACATTAAAGTTTTAAAAACGGGTGGCAAATAAAAAATGAGGGTGGCGAATAATTGTTTGCCACCCGGGTGGCGAATATCCTCGGCCATTGTATATTATAATTATTTTCAGTGTGAGGTTAAATGAAAGAAAACAGAAACATGGTGGTGACAATAGAAAAATGGCCTATTTAATAGATTTAAAAACTATTGCTATCAGTAAGTTTTATATTATTGATATATTTAAAATATTACTATCAGTAAGTTTTATATTATTGATATATTTAAAATATTACTATCAGTAAGTTTTATATTATTGATATATTTAAAATATTACTATCAGTAAGTTTTATATTATTGAAATATTTAAACTATTGATATCAGTAAGTTTTATATTATTGATATATTTAAAATATTACTATCAGTAAGTTTTATATTATTGATATATTTAAAATATTACTATCAGTAAGTTTTATATTATTGATATATTTAAAATATTACTATCAGTAAGTTTTATATTATTGATATATTTAAACTATTGATATCAGTAAGTTTTATATTATTGATTTATTTTAACTATTGATATCAGTAAGTTTTATATTATTGATTTATTTTAACTATTGCTATCAGTAAGTTTTATATTTTTGATATATTTAAAATATTACTATCAGTAAGTTTTATATTATTGATATATTTAAACTATTGACATCAGTAAGTTTTATATTATTGATATATTTAAACTATTACTATCAGTAAGTTTTATATTATTGATGTATTTAAACTATTACTATCAGTAAGGTTTATATTATTGATATATTTAAACTATTGCTATCAGTAAGTTTTATATTATTGAAATATTTAAACTATTGATATCAGTAAGTTTTATATTATTGATATATTTAAACTATTACTATCAGTAAGTTTTATATTATTGATATATTCAAACTATTACTATCAGTAAGTTTTATATTATTGATATATTCAAACTATTACTATCAGTAAGTTTTATATTATTGATATATTTAAACTATTGATATCAGTAAGTTTTATATTATTGATTTATTTTAACTATTGATATCAGTAAGTTTTATATTATTGATTTATTTTAACTATTGCTATCAGTAAGTTTTATATTATTGATATATTTAAACTACTGACATCAGTAAGTTTTATATTATTGATATATTTAAACTATTGACATCAGTAAGTTTTATATTATTGATATATTTAAACTATTACTATCAGTAAGTTTTATATTATTGATGTATTTAAACTATTACTATCAGTAAGGTTTATATTATTGATATATTTAAACTATTGCTATCAGTAAGTTTTATATTATTGAAATATTTAAACTATTGATATCAGTAAGTTTTATATTATTGATATATTTAAACTATTACTATCAGTAAGTTTTATATTATTGATATATTCAAACTATTACTATCAGTAAGTTTTATATTATTGATATATTTAAGCTATTGATATCAGTAAGTTTTATATTATTGATATATTCAAACTATTACTATCAGTAAGTTTTATATTATTGATATATTTAAAATATTACTATCAGTAAGTTTTATATTATTGATGTATTTAAACTATTACTATCAGTAAGGTTTATATTATTGATATATTTAAACTATTACTATCAGTAAGTTTTATATTATTGATATATTTAAACTATTACTATCAGTAAGGTTTATATTATTGATATATTTAAACTATTGCTATCAGTAAGTTTTATATTATTGAAATATTTGAACTATTGATATCTGTAAGTTTTATATTATTGATATATTCAAACTATTACTATCAGTAAGTTTTATATTATTGATATATTCAAACTATTACTATCAGTAAGTTTTATATTATTGATATATTCAGACTATTGATATCTGAAATTTAAACTATTCTATAGATTTAAAAACCACTGCAATCAGTATGTTTGACAAATTTGATAGATTTGAAAACTACTATTTGTATCTGGTGTGTTTGAAAGATCTTTATTTACAAATGAGTTAATCTTTTTAAAAACTATTTTCAGTGGATTTATCATCTGGTTTAAATATTGGTCAGATCAGTCATGATTCTAAAATAGATTGGTTAGAGGTTAGTTTAGACATTTTCTATTTTTCTATATTTTCTAATTAAGAAATGAAATGAGCAACATTTTGATAAGAAACACAAGTGGGACACTATCTCACGAAACAGATTATTTTCTGCTTCATTTACTTCTTCAGAGGTTGTTTATGTTATATTTAACCAAGATATCAGCAAGTTTTTATTTTAGAATTGATATTTATTTTCAGCTGAATGAAACCTGTAAAACATTGTTATATAGGGATAAGAAACTCAAGGTAGGCTTTGTATTTATATTTTATAATTATAACAATATTTTCACTGTTGCAATAATTCTTAATGCATTTATCACAGAGATAGAGATATGACAACAAAGTCCAGATTTTGTTTAAACAATATTAATATTTTGATTTTCAAATGTTAACAATTTATAATGTTAAAATATTTTCACTGTTTGTTTGTTATATTCTCATTAATATGTTGATATTTTATGTTCTAGTTGCATCTTTATGACATTGAAACAGAACAGAAATCCAGTATATTGAATTATTGCTCTTATGTTCAGGTAATGTTTAGATTTAACTTTAGATGTATTCTATCTAAAATAAACTACTTAACTAAAATATGTTCTTTTCATATGAGAAATATTAATAATTCTGTTTAGTGTTTCCATTAAAATTCTTTGAAAGTTTAAGCTGTCCAATAACAAAATATAAAGGATAAGTCAGTAATTCTTCTCTATTTTACAGTGGGTACCAGGTAGTGATGTAGTAGTAGCTCAGAATAGAGGTAATTTATGTGTGTGGTATAATATTGATGCTCCAGAAAGGGTTACCATGTTCCCACTAAAGGTATGTATTATACTATTTTCTATTAGGCCATACAAAATAAATAGTCTGTTTTACAGGCCCAAAAATGCCTGATTGTTGCCTAAATATTAAATGTACATTAAATTTGTTGTAATAAATACTAAATACTTTGGCTGGCTCTGATTTATTCCAGTTGAAAATCTAAAAAAGCGCTTATAAATAATAGATAATAAATTCACCCCCTCGCCTCGATTTGTAAAAAAAAGGCCTGTAAAACAGACTATTAATTTTGTATGACCTTAATGGGTTAGATACTGGTCAAACACTTTGTGGTATAGGTATATAGATAATGGAATTAGAATAAAGTGCTATACATGATTATAACTGAATGTGGGACAAGATAAAGATATGATATATTTATTATAGGGTGATATAGTAGATCTAGAGAGAACTGATGGTAAAACAGAAGTAGTAGTAAAGGAAGGTGTACAGACTATAACCTATACATTAGATGAAGGTTTAATAGAATTTGGTACTGCTATTGATGATGGGGACTATTCAAGGTAGGAAGTTAGTCATGTTTTAGAGGGGCCAAATATTCCTTCTTTTTTTTTTTACATGGATGTTAGAAAAATCAGAATATAACCATCATTTATCTTTTTATCAGGTGTGGACATTTAAGGCATCGTGATTTAGCAGAAGATCATTTTATATAGTAGACACAGTTCAGATATAAAATTAATCATTAGATCAGTTGATTGGAATTTTTTTCACAATTTTTTTATTATGAGCATAGGACAGAGATGATATTTGATATATTCCTTTTTTTTTTATATTAATAGAGCTGTAGCTTTCCTGGAATCATTAGAATTGTCATCAGAAACAGAGGCTATGTGGAAGACATTAAGTAAACTTGCTTTAGAAGAAAGACAACTACATATAGCTGAAAGGTCATTATTGCTTCCTTTTATACACATTAAAATAATTTAAACTTGATAAGTAAAATGCATGAATTGGATAACTTTTATCCACAAAAAATTGCTTCTTATTGCCTTTATTTGAATGTCACTCTGAATTACTAGTACTGTTTAACTTCCGCACATAAACCATAGATGGGACATTGTGATCTTTTCATAATTATTTTCTATTATATTTTATAGATGTCATTCAGCATTAGGTGATATTGCTAAAGCCAGATTTTTAAAAGATACTTTGACTATTGCTGAAGAAGCTGCAAAGCATACTGTAAGTCGATGAATTTCCAATATCAAGAACACTTGAGCATAAAATTCTAACATCTGGAATGTCTCTGGCTTGTTTTAAAAAAATATAGCTCATATCACAAAATCAATTGTCCAACTCATTTCTGTATATAATACATGCACAAGCTGGAAATAAGATTAGATTTGCCAAAATATTTTTAGTTAGCAAAAGTTATTTAAAAGTCTTTGTAAAATACTCTTAATATAAGCAACACGTGGGGTAGGTCTTCCACCTTCAGCGATCATTTACAAAATGGGGGACCCTAGATATTGACCATGGAACCTCTTGTGAAACATTTGAAATTTTCTTGTCACTGCCTGAAACCCACAATTTGCCAAACCATATTAAGGTAAATTACTGTCCACTATACACACAAATATATGGTATTCATTACAGGGCGGTAATGGCTATAACCATTATAAAGTAAGAGCTAGATTAGCTATAATGGAGAAGAAGTTTAAAGAAGCAGAAGGGATCTATCTAGAACAGGTGAATATTTGATTTATAATGTAAACTACAAATCTACTTTCGTATTGTTGAAGTATTTTAGAATTTGATTTTGTTTTTCTTATTGTGTAGAATCATATTAATGAAGCTATGGAAATGTATCAAGAAATGCACATGTGGGATGAGGCTATACAAGTTGCTGAGGCTAAGGTAATATACTTAACTTCACCACTGATACTCAATATCTGTATAAAGAAACATTATGGAAATATCAGATTTATCTTTTCTTCATTTCTACATTCATCTGTAGTCTTAACCATCCAAATCTGAGAACTGAGAACAAAGTCCATCTTAAATGTTTCTTCCATATTAAACGAATTGAGATTTTAGGAATTGTATTCAAATATTAAGAAAGATGTACATTTTATTGAAAAATATTTTACATTGATATTTGTAGAGTCATCCTGAATTAGAAACATTAAAACGTAACTATAACCAATGGTTAATGGAAACAGGACAAGAAGAGACTGCAGGAGAGGTAATTAAACTCACTGATAAAAGCTTAATCACTAATTTATGTCTATAAAAGAAAATGCACTACAAAAAGAAAACCCTCGTGTTTCTCATCATTGCACACTGTATGACATTTCCTGTCATCTTTAGTCCTATAAGCTGCAATAATCTTGAATTATTTCAGTAAGTTACTTTCTGAAACAGAATTTGTTTGATTTCTTGACAGTTCCATTCCATTGGTGACAACTTGCATCCTTGAAGTAGACTTGCAGTAAATTGTTGGTGTTTTCAGATTTTGAAATGTACAAATTAGTCTAAATGTTTCTTATTCTGGTTGTCAAAAACAAGTTTGTAAGTGAAATTGTTTTTATTATATTTTCAGCTGAAAGAAAGAGAAGGGGATTATATGGCTGCTATTAATTTATACATGAAGTCTGGTTTACCTGCTAGAGCTGCTAGACTGGCTTCTTCTAGAGAGGTGGGTTTTGTAAATTCTAACATTCAATGATATTTCTCTTTCTCTGTTCAATATTTGAATATTGCAAAAGAAACATGGTCTCTGCGTTAGATTGTCTTAAGTTACCTAAGAAAGAAATTATCTGAGATTATTTGTAATGAATCAACTGTTATTTTATTTGTAGGAATTGATGTCTAATTCTGACCTAATCAGTAGAATAGCAGGTGCTTTGATTAAAGCAGAACTTTATGAGAGGGTAAGTTGATGCTAATGGTGATGGATATTAAGATGAATTGTAGGCATTCTTAGTGCAAAAATGGATGAATATCAAATAGAATACTTACAAAGCTTAGTCAATCAGGTAATCCATCTTAGATGTGTCACAAGTTTTTCATTGTTCCCGATAAGTGTATTGAACAGTAGTATATTATTTTATATGACAGGCTGGTGATCTATATGAAAAAATAAGAGATTATCAAAAAGCTATGGAATGTTTTAAAAAGGGTAAAGCTTATAAAAGAGGTATGTTGACTACTATATTAACCCTCTGAATTATATTGGATATCAACCTAAAATAAAATACACCCTTGTGAAAAGTAGTTGTAAGGTATCTCTTGGTTATACCTTTTTAAATGATATTTATCACAAGACTTTCTAGACAGTTGTAAACTATTTCTATGTTATAAGAGTATTGTATTATATTTTGTAGCTGTTGAACTAGCCCGTCATGCTTTCCCTACAACTGTTGTAACACTAGAAGAAGAATGGGGTGACTATTTGGTTTCACAGAAACAACTTGATGCTGCTATCAATCATTTTATTGAAGCTGGGTATGTCTTTATTCTTAAAACAGACAAGTTAACTGCTCACTCTAGACTAGCTTTAGCAATGTAACTCAGTTTCTTAGGTTAAGAATCTAGAATTCTTTGCTTAATGGCGATCTGTAGAAGTTTATTGAACTTGTATATGTCATCTAATCATTATTATTAATTGTTATGGATAATTTAATGCTGAAATGTTTCTTTAAAGACCAGATGGTAAACAGGATCCTGATTAAATCTCTGCAGTTATCTTATAATGAAATATTTATTTGAATTATTTCCAAGATGTTGAAATTTGTAATCAATGCCTATTTCAGATCCAATATGAAGGCAGTAGAGGCAGCTATAACATCACGACAATGGGCTAAAGCTGTACAGATATTAGAAATACAAGATTCAGCTATGTCTGCTAGATATTATAAGAAGATAGCTGATCATTATGCCTCTGTTGGGGAATATGAGGTATGTAAGGTGTCAGTATGGATTTTTTTGGTGCTCTATATGGAAAGTGTAATTTAATGGAAATGCAGATGTAAATGTTGGGTTCCATGATTTTTCTATTGTTGACTCCATTTGCCATAGAATCCACAGAACCCATAGAAAAATACCGATCTGTTATTAATCAATTTCTGTTTGTGATTTTAGACAAGATTAGATTTCCTAAAACTCTCATTGACATACTCTTGAACTAACTCTATCAGTTTAGGTCATATCAAGTTATATACTAAATGTATATCAACTGGTGTTAAAATGTCATATTCATGAATATTGTGTTATTGTTACAGACAGCTGAAAGGTTCTATGTTGAAGCAGGGTGTACTAGAGATGCTGTTGATATGTATAATAATGCTGGTAAATGGGAAAGAGCTCATAAGGTACTTTTACTTCACTCCTTTTAACCCTTTGAACACTGAGTTTAAATAGACTGTCAAATACGGGAAACTCTTAGTATTATAACTTAAAGTGCATGACGTTAACATGAAGTGAGGTCACTTAGTAACAGGATTTTCAATCGCCACTTTGGTATTATATCTTGTATGTATTTGGAAGAGCATCTACTATTGTTGCAAAGGTATATCCTGTAGATTTGCAATACTTTTTATTTCCAAAGTATAATATAATAATACTTATTTTTGAATTGATTATTTGAATTTATCTTATAAATTATATTGAATGATCTTGTAAGAATAATATGACTGTTATTACAGCTGGCAGCCACCTATATGAAAGGTGATGATGTATCTACATTATATATATCACAAGCTAAACAACTTGAAGAACAGGGCAAGTTTAAAGATGCTGAAAAGTAAGTGTAAAACTTTTGATTTCTAAAACATTTAAGAAGAGTTTTAGCTTACTATTAAATGTTCTAACAAAACTAATAGCCATCAATTGGTATAATTTTTGAAAATTTAGATATTATTTGCAAGAAATTGGAATATTTCTAAAAAGAAAGAATACAAAAAATCATTAACTGACTAGTCTTCACTCCATCTTTTTCATGTGAACTGTCTTTTATAGAAATATTATTGGTAATTTCAGATTATATGTAGCTGTTGAAGAACCTGATTTAGCTATAACTATGTATAAAAAACAAAGATTATATGGTGATATGATACGTTTAGTTAAAACATATCATCCTGACTTATTACAAGATACTCATCTACATCTTGCTAAGGTATTAATAGTTTTTATGAATATGGACCGCTAAAACTTGACCGTCTCGGGAAGCACAAGCTTTTGATCAGAATAGTTTTCTAACTGAACCTAAAGCACCAGACTAAAATTCAACTACTAAATCTGTATTACTAGATCTGTATTAGTTTTCAAAAAATAAATTCTCAAGGAAGCCTTTGTTTGCCATGTTAACTCTTAAGTTACATTTCATTCAATTTGGTAATTTTAAAATCAGAAACACTTCAATTCTCAGGATGTGAGTATTTAACACCTATTTGATTTGAACAGATTATCTCTGTATATAGCAGCAGACTGGTCAATGTTCTTGATTTAATGCGGAATTGGAATGTTTCAGGAAATGGAAGGAGAGAATAATTTAAGACAAGCTGAATTACATTATGTTGAAGGTGAAGATTGGAAAGCAGCTGTTAATATGTATAGAGCAGCTGATATGTGGGATGAATCTTATAGAGTAAGTTTTTTGATGCTTTATTAGATATAGTATGGTAGTTATTTTGATGATATAATATTGTTTCTCATGTGTTCAGTTTTAAGAATATTTAAGTGACAGAAACATTGAAAACATAAAAAGACATAAGATTGTATTACAGTAACAAAATACTGAATCTGAATGGTCATTTGAAAATACTTTAAATTTACAATGGAGAGTCAAGACAAATAATATCTACAACTAATTCAACATCATGTTTGTAATTACAGGTAGCCAAGGCACATGGTGGTCAACAAGCTGCTAAACAAGTTGCTTATCTGTGGGCTAAAAGTCTGGGTGGTGATTCAGCTGTCAAACTATTAAATAAATATGGTTTATTAGAGGCAGCTGTTGAATATGCCACAGAAAACTGGTAATAACTTATCATATATTTTTGCTGGTGTCTTTTACAATGATTTTTTACTAATGCTTACTTAAACTTGAATTTCAGGCTTAAACTACCCTTTAATTGTCCTTTGTTTTGTCCTTTTGTATTTTGATTTTCTACCAGTAATTTCTAACTGGAACATTGTCTATTTTTCAGTGCGTTTGAGTTTGCGTTTGATTTAGCTAGAATGGCCATGAAAGAAAAGATGCCAGAAATACATCTGAAATATGCCATGTTTCTGGAGGATGAAGGAAAATGTGCTGAGGCTGAAGCAGAATTTATTAAAGCAAATAAACCTAAAGAAGCTGTTCTTATGTAAGTATAGATTGTAGTAGATAGATTCCTATCTTATGTTTTGGTATTAGATTTTTTCTGATTTGTCATTTAGAATGCAGCTATCATACTTTCAACCTGATCAATACATTACTTTGAATTCCTTGGGTTCCCTTATTTTCATTTATGAAAATGAAAATGCTATTACTTATATGAACAGAAAGTAGAGGTGTTCTAATGACTTGGGAAAAAAAAAATTTGTCTCACACGTCCATAATTAATTCTTATAATAGCTAAATTAGAAGTGAAATAGCAGCAAAATTCCAATGACTGACCAATCTGTACTTACATGGACATTTATGATTGGTTAAAACTCTTAATTATATGCATTAAGAACATAATGATATGATTAAGAATACATGAAAATTCATTATAAACATCAAGTATTCAAGTAGTTTGCGTAATTTGACACTAAAAAAAAAAGAAAACCCATCTTTAAGTTGTCAGAACTGCATTTGATGTTTTGATTTGTAGGTATGTCCACAGTCAAGATTGGGATGCAGCTCAGCGTGTAGCAGAAGCATTTGACCCTGAATCAGTATCAGATGTGTTAGTAGGTCAAGCAAGATTTGCTTTTGATGAGAAAGAATTTGCTAAGGCTGAGTCGTATCTGTTACGAGCTCAGAAACCTGAATTAGCTGTTAAATTCTATAGGGTAAGATATTATTGTATATTAGAATATATTTACAAATATGAAATTAATTTGAACATTATTAGTTGATCAAACGTCCTAGTAACACATGCTATGACACATCTTGAATAAAATACTTGAATTAGTAAATATTTCAATGATTGGACTTCCTTTTGCAGAACTTTCTTACAATCATGATTTACGGTAAAATTCCTTTCATATCATGGCTTTATTTTCACATCATATTAAAATTGATTGCAGGATTCTGGTATGTGGCAAGATGCATTACGTGTCTGTAAAGAATATGTGCCTAATAAACTACAACAGTTACAAGATGAATATGACAATGAAATGACTGATAAATCAACCAGGTAATATTCCTTAATATTGTTTTTTGAAAATATAATTTTAAGTTAACTATTTATAGTCCTTATTCATGCCATGTAATTCAGGCAGTGAAAGCGAGGTTCATAACACAAATTATGTCATTTATTGAAAAGATTGCGACATCATTTGAAGGAGTAGCCCATGTGACATCACTAAACGCTAAACACTCAACAGCCAGAAAATAGGCTTTCTCAGAAATGTACGAATTATGTATCTTAATCTCAGAGTATCATTAAATATCTAAAAATTTAATAGTTTTGAGTTAGTGGGATTGGAGAAGTAGAAGTTAAAAGGCTATTTTACTGCAGTGACACTCTGTATGTTTGTGTTATGAGCCTCGTTCTGGATTCAATATCTGAATCACAGAACCATTTTTGCTATGCTTTACTAATATTTACTATGTAATGAAATGAATTATGACAATTGTTGTAATGAGAGAAATGATGTTTTATTTAATAGTGACTCTAAAACTAAACAAGGGTATGTTTTATTAGTAGAATATCGTTTGTTTATCATTTATTAATGAAATCGTGGTAGTAGTAGATTTGGGATCTTTTGTAAATTTTATATTCTTTTTTTCTCATGCTCACTTTACTCCATGTAAAATTTATCTTCTGAGTGCAATTTTCCGTCTCTTGTTTGCAGAGATATTCATATATCTATATGTGTTCTCTTATTGTGAGTTTTCTCCGTCTTAACATTTTACTCTGTGATTAAAACTTTCCTTTAGATTTCTACTTTCTGATGTGTCTTTGGTTAATTTCCATTTTTTTTTTTACTTCCACTGAATTATGGAAGATTTCTTTCACTGTCACCCTATTACCTTCATCACAATCTGTTTGTGCTCAAATATAAAAGAGAGACAAAAGAATGCAATTATTTCTTGAATGGTAAAATACTATTCTGATTAAATGACTTAAAGATTTGACTGAGTGTCATACTTAATAGAAAAATTTAACTTGAAATCGTGTTGCTGAGGAAGATATGCTTGAAGTTTTAGATTTAGTAAGCAAAATGACATTAGAAGTCATTTTTATCTCATCATCATATCTATAAAATCTTCCATATGTATCCATTGAAAACTTTTGTGTCCTAATTCAACTACCCTAATAATTTTTAATGAAACTGACTGTGTCATTGTATTTTATAGAGGAGCAGAGTCTATGATACACCAAGCAAGAGAATGGGAAGCTAATGGAGAATATGCTAGAGCTGTCGAATGTTTCCTTAAAGTTACCAATAAACTAACATCAGATCAAAATATCCTGGAAAAATGTTGGATGAAGGTAATTGGGCAATGTTTTGATAATAACAATCTAAGAGCAGAAATACAAGTTCTTATTGACATGTGAACAATTATTCAGTTAAATATGTTTCCTACAAGCTCTAAATTTGTTAAAAATTTTCTTTTTTATCTTTGTAGGCTGGTGATTTAGCTTTGAAATTTTTAGGAACTGAAAAGGCTCAAATGGTTATTGAAGTTGCCTGTCCTAGACTTGCTGAACTTCATAAATATAGTTCTGTAAGTATATTTCTTTTACCATAAACTAGTTTTGTACATTGCGTGCCCAAAATAATTTATTATACAATTTTATAAGTAAATACAATGTGTATATTTGTAGGCAGCTGAACTATATCTTGGTTTAGATATGATAAAAGAGTCTATAGATATGTTGATATTGGGTGGAGAATGGAATAAAGCTAAGAAGGTGGCTAAAGAACTTGATCCAAGGTAAGGGATTCGATGTTTGAAACCACTTTCTCTTCTATGAAAATTCTGAAGTGTGTCATAGGCAAAAATTCAAGGAATGCATAATGGAAACACTGCCATTTAATTGATATGAATACATGGAACAATATTTCAAATCATTCCTTATTTTGTATTTGTAGATTAGAAGGATATGTAGAAGATAGATATAAAGACCATTGTAGAAATCAAGGCCGAGTAGATGATGTAAGTAATGCTTCTTACCCGAAACACTAGTGTCAACCCATTTATGATCCTTCAAAGAAACTTGAATGAAAACTTGGATTGAGACATGATCTCTTGAATTGGTTGAGAGACAGAAATGTGTTTCTGCTTACCAAAACATAATATTTTATAACATTCCTGGCAATTTGATGTACATTGTTACTGTTTTATAACTGAAATATTTCTTTTTTTTTTATGTCTATAGTTGGCCAATGTTGATGTCATTGGAGCGTTAGATTTATATGCTGAGAAAGGTGAATGGGAAAAATGTATTACCACAGCAGAACAACAGGTTAGGTTTATATGTTAATTAAACACTGGTTTGAATTGTTGAACAATATACTTATTTCTTATAAAATATATCTTTTCATATCATATATTTTTTTCTCAATGATTGGTCCCATGTAAATATTTATTATTTT
>NW_008706746.1:5814488-5894616 GCF_000327385.1 Lottia gigantea
TATAATATTTATAAGAGAATATTTAATGATATTATTATCTATTTGTAGAATTATAATATTTATAAGAGAATATTTAATGATATTATTATCTATTTGTAGAATTATAATATTTATAATAGAATATTTAATGATATTATTATCTATTTGTAGAATTATAATATTTATAACAGAATATTTAATGATATTATTATCTATTTGTAGAATTATAATATTTATAAGAGAATATTTAATGATATTATTATCTATTTGTAGAATTATAATATTTATAAGAGAATATTTAATGATATTATTATCTATTTGTAGAATTATAATATTTATAAATGAATATTTAATGATATTATTATCTATTTGTAGAATTATAATATTTATAAGAGAATATTTAATGATATTATTATCTATTTGTAGAATTATAATATTTATAATAGAATATTTAATGATATTATTATCTATTTGTAGAATTATAATATTTATAACAGAATATTTAATGATATTATTATCTATTTGTAGAATTATAATATGTATAAATGAATATTTAATGATATTATCTATTTGTAGAATTATAATATGTATAAATAAATATTTAATGATATTATTATCTATTTGTAGAATTATAATATTTATAAGAGAATATTTAATGATATTATCTATTTGTAGAATTATAATATGTATAAATGAATATTTAATGATATTATTATCTATTTGTAGAATTATAATATTTATAATAGAATATTTAATGATATTATTATCTATTTGTAGAATTATAATATTTATATGAGAATATTTAATGATATTATTATCTATTTGTAGAATTATAATATTTATAACAGAATACCTATTTGTAGAATTATAATATTTATAACAGAATATTTAATGATATTATTATCTATTTGTAGAATTATAATATTTATAATAGAATATTTAATGATATTATTATCTATTTGTAGAATTATAATATTTATAACAGAATATTTAATGATATTATTATCTATTTGTAGAATTATAATATTTATAACAGAATATTTAATGATATTATTATCTATTTGTAGAATTATAATATTTATAATAGAATATTTAATGATATTATTATCTATTTGTAGAATTATAATATTTATAACAGAATATTTAATGATATTATTATCTATTTGTAGAATTATAATATTTATAACAGAATATTTAATGATATTATTATCTATTTGTAGAATTATAATATTTATAATAGAATATTTAATGATATTATTATCTATTTGTAGAATTATAATATTTATAAACGAATATTTAATGATATTGTGTGTGCCGAGGGGTTGAATAAATCTGATGCTTATAGAATCTGGGCAGATTTACGAGATATGTTTTATGATTTGGTAAGTCAATATTACATTTATTTCTATTCTTAATATTTTAATTATTTAATGTTAATTAGATTATTTAAGTGATGCATTCTAGCAATGTAACTTAATTTGTAATGTCACTAACTGTAAAATTCATTGTTCTTTTTTAGTGAAGTAGCTTGAAGCTTTTAAATTGTGAAATTGATTCAAATCATGTCAAAAAGTCTTAAAATATATAAATAGAGGATTGTTCAGATAGTTTACATATCAAAAGTACGGATAGATCCATGGAATTATATTAATTTGATTTCAATTGTTTACAGTGTGAGAATATGGGTAAATCTCAAGAAGCAGGTACACCACAATATGAAGAATTTCAGATAATGACATTAATCAGTCATTATTATGCTGTACGGTCTGCTGCTATGGGTCAAGGTTCATTAGAAAGTATTGCTATGCGACTCTCTGTATCAATGTTACGTCATACAGATATTATACCAGCAGATAAAGCTTTCTATGAGGCTGGTACAATGTGTAAGGTAAGTTATAGTTTGTTTCTGAAGGTATAACTGCAAAGATGCTGTCAATATTAAATTTATCATAATTTGATATTTTAGCGTAATGTGTTTAGGAAATGAAACTACTTATTTTAATAATTTATTTGACTGAAGTCCATCTCATGCTGCTAACACAAAATACTTATCAGGACCACTAGTTTTGAAAACGAATTCCCTAAAGGTAAACCAGTTTGTTTTACATGAAGTGTGCTAATTTTAACTATACAGAATTATTTTATAGGCAGCTGGTTCAGAAAACATGGCTTTTGTGTTTTTAAACAGATGTTTAGATATTACTGAGGTAGGTTAACCATTCTGTGTTTTACTAAAATTATTATCATCTTTTTTTTTTTCTCTGGAATTATTGAATGTCTAATAAACTAAAGCATTGTGGTATAATTCCATCATAGGTCAGGAACTTTTCTATATACCTTTCAAAGGACTGACTTTGCTTAGCTAGATGATCATTTGTATGGAATGAAAAGTCATGACCTTGAGTTCTGCAGACTATTTAGATTTAGATGGTACACTCTGTCATTCTGTCTTCAGTAAATCAGTAAGGCATAAAAGGACAACATATCAGTTCAGTCCATTTCATTAATTCATTCTATATATTCTAGGCTATTGAAGATGGTAGTTTAGACATGTTAGATCACAGTGATTTTCAAGATACAGATATACCATTTGAAATACCTTTACCTGAAAAACCATTCTTATCAGTAAGTTTGTAATACATCAATTTCATTCATTGTCTGGACATCACTTCCCAGAGCTGGCATAAAGGACAATGGTATTATAACAATTTATGAAAAGATTTTGATGAGCATCGTACACTTCTGGTATCTTCCATTGTAATAGACACAGTTTGATATGAAAATATTATATCAAATCCATGATTTGGTTGTTTATTCTAGACTCAACAACATGAGGAAATAAAAGAGTGGGTATTAGCTGTCTCTATGGATCAACGTGTAGCTCAGATACTACCTAAAGATGAGAGAAATACATATGAAGCATCATTAGTAGCTAGTGACACTGGTATTAGATCTTTACCATGCATTATAACTGGTATGTATTTTAATATATTTTATGATCAAGTCTTTTCAAAACTATTGTTGATTCTGTATTACATGATTATTTAATTTTTTTTGTAGCTTATCTTATTTTTTTATTATTATGTTTTAGGTTGTCCTGTTGTGATTATATTTCAAACCTTGTCTCGATTTTCTAATTTGAATAAAAGTTATGAACGGTTTTGAAAAACAAATTTGTAGCTTATCTTAATTTCTTTATTATTTGATTGTAGGTTATCTTGTTTTTATTGTCATAGTCTCATAGCTTGTCTAGATTTCCTTATTATTTGTTTATAGGTTATCCTGTCCTGAGAAATAAAGTCGAATTTTCAAAACCTGATAAAGTAGCTAATAAAGATGACTGGAATAAATTTCTTATGGCTACTAAAGTAAGATTATATATTTTTTTTACTCTTAAGCACCTCATAGATAGTTTCTGAACTATATGTTTCTGTATTCTAGCTTGTATAGAAAATTAATACTGAGATTATCTGTGATACTCTTCCATCAAATATGAAATTTATATTCCTCTATACTTTATCCTGTATGGCATTTGACTCCAGCACCTAGTGCTTGTCTGTGCAGGCCTCGCTTAATAAATAGCCTGGTAGCCTTACCTATACATAAAACCTTTTTGATTGGTAGTAAACAAAAATAAGACCAACTAATGTTTATTTTCAGGTATCTCACAGTCCAGAATTGAAAGATATACTGAAGTTTATTGGAGCTTTTGGTGGAGCTGCACCAAATCCTACTTATTCTTTTCAATAATTATATATTCTAATATAATACTGTTATTGATTAATGTTTAGTCTAGTTATTTTTTTTGTTATTTTCCGTCCATTATTTCTGTGATAGTTATTTCTATTATTATTTATTGTCATATTATATGAATTTGTTCTGGATATTCAATTTATTGTAATTATGTTTGTCAAATTTTCACTGAAATAGTATTAAGTTGAATTAACTAAATTCATATTATTTATTGCTAAGTGTTTCAGAAATGGAGATGCAAAATGCATAAAATTCATTGTAATACACTTTTGACATTATGCATACTATTTTGAAAGCAAAAAATTGTGATTTGAGTCTAACTTTACAGTTAACAGGTTATTGATGTCACAAGTTGAAGGAGGATACCTTTGTTAACCATATGATCATTGTAGACTTGCAATTCTGTCAACTTATCTTAACTATTGTACAACTGTAGATTATAGTTTAAAGGGAAAGGTTCGCCAATCGTTTGACTAATCATACCTTTGTCTCAGAACAAGAATTTTTTTTAGCTAAGCTAATCAGTAATAGTGTTCACAGCTCATTGTCAAAATTTCAGCCTTCAAACCCAAGTGTGTCCAGAATTATTTGCGTATGAAAGTAAAATGTTGATGTGTCATCTCTTGAGGCTCTGCATATATATAGAAATGACATGTATAGAAATAGAAAGTGAACTTCCTAGTTAGAGGAATATTAGAAGTAATCATGCAGTTTTCCTACACTTCTAGACTAGAAGTTCTAGTACTTCTGAATACTATTTACATTAAGGACCCAAATCAACCCCCGAAAATGCCGAACCTCTACCTTTAAGACGGGTCAGTGATTTAAAAAATTTGTCATATGGCTACACACCAAATTTGATAAAACAGGGACCTCTATTGCGTTCACAAGCTTCTTTCAAGGTTTTTACAGTATACCGAGGGCTGTAACTTCCTTAGAAAATATTGAGAATTAGTGTATCAAATCCCCATGATCAAAAAGGATTATATGTATGTAAAAATTTTATGTTTAATCTTCAAATAAACATTTGTGAAAAACTTCCTTTGAGAATAATTCTCGTACACAAATGCAATTGGCTTGTCATTGTTTTGTCTTTATATATTGATGATCAACACAATTCACTCAAGTTTTTACAATCTAATCACAAACATCACAGAATTACACATCAATTCAGAAACACTGGGAATAGTTATTGTTGGAAATCCCACTTTCTATCTTTATATTTCTTCAATAAATGTTTATATTGATCTCTGACCTTATCTCTATCCTCTGGCTCTGGTGTGTACGGTTCGTCTCCCTTCCACCATCTAATCCAATGTACTTTCAACTAAACAGAGAAAAAAATAATTAAACACTGCATGGATAGGTTACTTCCATAATTTTTCAAGGCAGTTTAAAGCTTTAAATTTTCAAATGATACAGACTTCTGTTGACTGCAGGAACAATTTTTGGCAGATACAGAATTCAAAATGTCAATGTTAATCCTGCACTGAAAATTTACATATTTCATTTTACTATAAACATTTGATAGTTCAGATACAGATAAAAAGTTCAGGTCAAATCCTGGCCACTGTTTCACAAAAAAAATAGTAAGTTTTCTGTTCATTGCATTTCACAAAAAAAAGTGCTGACTTATTTTAATCCTTACAACACTAGCAGCTACTAATTAGGTATATTTTAAACATTATTATGTTATGTAACATGAACCTTATAATTTGTGTTAGTACTTGCTGTTGGAATAGACATGTTTATCAAGTTATTAAATGTTACTCGCTTTTGTTGTTCCATTTTGGTTTTAAAACAGTTAAAACACAGTGCTCTACTAATAAAGAACTTTAAACAATAACATAAAATTGCTCAATAAGCCAATATTTTAACAGTGAAAATATTTTATTGTATAAAATAACCTTATATGCTTGAAGACATAATACTTAAACTTATGGCACTAATGGTTGTAAGATTTTTTGCTTATGTGTGTAAGAGGCAGATATA
Source organism: Lottia gigantea (assembly GCF_000327385.1). Lineage (NCBI taxonomy): Eukaryota > Metazoa > Mollusca > Gastropoda > Lottiidae > Lottia > Lottia gigantea. The sequence continues at coordinate 5,820,213 of NW_008706746.1, forward strand.
AAAGGTATACGGATCTTCCCCAGTCCATAAGTTAGACCTTCTGGATAACACAATCTTTTCAAATGGATATTTATGATATACAAACACCTAAACAATACCACATTTTTTAGATATCCTTACCCAAAATTTGTTACATTGACGATAATTCTCAAAAAATTCCCAACAATTTCCAGTTTCTCTGTGACGATAGTTATCATCTACAATACATTGACGTGACAACATTTTCTCCTGAAATAAAAACCGACAAGTTGAACCACCCAGTTTCTGTATGACCATAATTTCCTTGATTATGTTTGAATGAATTGAAAATAATATAGCATAGAAAATAATGGGATCTTCTTAAGGTTGACTGAAAATTTAACTTTGAATATTTGTGAAATGAGAGAGAAGATTCAATTCTGAGCTTCCTGACATTTAGTCTAAAACATCTAGGTCTATTCAAGCCTCCGATAGATATTTTGACAGTTATCGGCTGAAAAAGTCAGAAAAACTATATCCTGTTTCATGGTGATTTTCCCCACTATATAAGATGCATTTTTACTAACATAATATTAAATTATCTTGTTTGTATCATGTGACTCTGTGACTTGAACTTTTAACTGTGCAGTTTTAAATGACTGACAAGAGATCAAGTTCATTAAATAAAAAATTTGATGTAACTATTACAGAGGTAACATAAATGTTGTAGGGGGATTGTGACGGAATGACTGAACTACAAAAATATCCTATTTTCCGAATATATCTGGTTTTTGAGCATCCAATTTAAATAGTTTAAAAAACCAACAAAACCAAAATTTCCACAAAACACTGCCTAGTTTATCTGTCTCTACACCAGCTGACATCTTTCAAAATAACTATCAACTCAAAGGCTGGTATAGAGGCAGATGTTTTGATCTACCTGACACTGGTCAGAAAATATGCTACTAGTAGGCCCTACTGTGCTACCACAGTCAGATAAGGATTGAATTCTGTGAAAATTTCGACTGAAACTCTATTCTGTAAAATCATATATCTCACAATTGATTGACACAAAGACAATCTAGTAGTAGTACTACTTAGTAACAAAGCTAATATGGTAATAAACCATACTCAATTTATTTTCAAAATCCCAGATCTGCTTCCCAAAAAACTCACCTCGAAACAGGGATTTCTCTGTCTCATTAATTCCATTTTATCCCATTTTCTTTGTTCACGCTCTTCCTTTAGCTGCTCCTTTCGGAGACGCCTATGTTCTTTATCGTCTTGGTTCATGATGAAATTATCCTTCCTCTAGTAGACAAAAATAATAGGCTTGCAGAAATTATGTAAACTTTTAACAATTTGTTGACATAGTGGGACCTCCATGTTGACCACAGGGTTTGTAAACTCGTGGAGATCAAGCAATGATAAAGACGAAAGTATCTTCGTCGAAACGTTGCAAGTTATTTATTAAAGTAATTGTTATCCATAAAATTATGTTCATATATTCATACCTCAAGTACTTAATGCCACTCAAGGAAGTCCTAATGTATACTTAATAACTTTTACACATCGACCGGATATTCAAATTCATTACAACAGTGCCCTGTGTATTTAGGAATTCCTTTAAATGACGTAAGAGGGATATCCCAGTCCCACAATCCTTCACGATTATGACAACCTACTGGGGCAAAGATAGTTTTCCTCGCTTATCTTTTTGCTTTTAAAGCTATATTATGCCTTTACTTGATGACATCTATGTTGTTTTAGCAGTGTACATCTGAATTCTTACATTTAAACATCTGTAAGTATGTATCGATGAGTCGTTAGGAATATTTGAAGGGAAATTATTTGTTATCTGAAATAAAATATCCCTGCAAGTGCCCCAAATAAGGAAATAAGGAGACAAAGTGTACCTTGTTGAGTTGAATGGTCTCCTAAATTAAAGATAATTATATAAACCTAAAAATTTATCAAAATGAAATTAAGCTAATGAACAATGTATGCAGAAATGGATGTAAACTGTTTGGGATCAGTTCTCCTAATCATTAGGCCCATAGGTTTTCTGGACAACACTAACAACCGTATATTAAGCTAAAGACACTGAGGATTAGGACACTATTATTTCTTAGAGTTCTTGAGGAAAAAGGAGTGTGTTAATTGAAACTATTGATTTAACAATTGAATTTGGTATTTCAGAATTTTTAGTTGGAAATGTCTGAGGATGGAAACTCGAGCTTAAGAAGTAATCAGATAAATTGTAAGTACAGTTATCACTTTTATTGTGACATCATTTGTTATTGTTACATTTCCATGTGAAAAATGATGTTCACAATGTTCTTAAGAGTGATGACAACCTTAACCTATATTGTCAGGTAACCAGACATAAAATTTCAATGAAGCAAATTTTAAGTGACAACTTTCCTTTCAATTATCACAGACCTACATTGATATCCAGGAAAATTTAAACTTGTAAGCTGTTACCTTAGATTGACTTTTTTAATTTTTAGGGTGCCACAAATGTGAAACATCTTTCCCACAAAGTTGTGAGTTACATGGTGTAATAAATATCATACAAGACAATACAATACCTGTTAAAGCTTTATATACCCTACCATCTCAACTTTATGTTAAACTTGGTGGTCAAAATAGTAAGTACATTATTGTCAAAAAAGGTTTACAAGGATAAATAAAGCATAAGCTCCTTAATGGAAGATTTTTGTATATGAAACTACACAATTTAAGATAAAATGGCTTATTTATGATTTGAATTGATATGCATAAATATGGATACATATTGTTTTGGAATTAGACGAAATATGTAATTTCTTGGAGTTGATTTGGGTCCTGAATTTATATAATAATTCTTCAGAAGTACTAGCAAATTGCATAATTCCTTAAAAACAGACGAAAAGTTGGCATTTTAACTTTCAAATGCAGATTATTTTGAACACATATGGATTTGAAGCCTCAAATTTCAATGATCTGTGAACTAAATAGCTTATTTGAAAAATTTCTTTTCTGAGACATTGTTCAAAAGAATATAAGCATATTTACAGACATTTCTGACAAAATTTTATTTAGGCTCATCTCATACCATTGGACATTTTTCTGAGATGAATTCAAACTTTCAATAATGATTAGTTATTTTAAACTTTAGAAGAGTAAGAAATTGAATATTGATTGTTTTTTTTTTATATAGGGAAGTCCTCAGGTGTTTTTGCTAAAGATGATATAGTAGCTAGAACACAGTTTGGACCAGTTGATGCTGTCATAGATTGGGGACCATGTCATGCTAAATCAGACAGTTTTGAATTAAAGGTTTGTTGATTTCATAGACATTGTGAAATAGTTGTTTTTAGATCGTCAATTTCTTCCATGCAGACATTAACCACGGGTTTTTTATTCTGAAAAACTAAAATTGGCAAAGCAAATATGTTGACTTTCCTTGAAAAGGAAAGGTAGTAGTCTAAACAGGGTCATTACTCAGAATTCAAATGGATTTTGAATGAATGCAATGTTTGTTCTATATTACCTTCCAGAGTCAGTTACACATACAACTGTTGAAATAATTGATTTTAATTGAATTGATTTAGATAGAAGAAAATGGTGATCTAGTTAATCTAGATTTAAAGAATGAAGAGGAATGTAATTGGATGATGTATATTAGACCTGCTACATCCTCTCTTCATCAGAATTTGGTTGTCATCAATCAGAGCAATTCTATTTATTATATTTCCACAAAGGTAAATATGCTGCTTATTTCTGACCATTCTGTCATCTTTCAATGGCTCATTTGCAAGAACAGTGGTTTTCAGACTACTACAGCTGAAAGCACATAGTCAGGTAAAAGTTAACAGAATCTAGGAATAGATGGAAAATGTCCATAAAAGCACTTACTTTGTTCACAAAGTAAAAAGAAAAAACCCATCAAAACATTTTGGTCTATAAATTATTATTGATAAAAACCCTATTTTTTCAACTCTTTGCGTGTTGATGCCTTGTTATTGAGACTGACTGATAGGGTAATAGATCTGAATTACACAAAGATTCTATTTTAGCCTATGCTGAGTTTTGTGTGCATAGGTCTCTTTAATGATATTTGATGTCCTGTCCAGCCTTGATGATGAAAAAATTTAACATTGTTCAGTTTTGATAAAATACCACCTTATTGAATTAAATGGTATTACTATGATGTTTGATGCTTTATTCACAGAGAATTGAGAAAGATACTGAATTAAGAGTTTGGTATGGAGAAAAATATGCGGAAAGAATTGGAAAAAACTTTCTGATAAAAAGAACCAAAGTTAAAGGTATACAAATGATTTTACAAAGTGAACAAGAATGTAATATGATGCCTATACTTAATCAAAACCAGTGTATTGTATTTGATACAGACTTATCTAAACTATTTTTTTTTTAGTTTAAATTTGAAAAACTTGGTTTCAGGGTTCGAAGAATGGGACATCATTGGAGATTATGAGAAAGGAAATGAGCATACTAAAGAGTATATTGCAACTGATAATGTTGAAAATACTGATGATGACAATGAAAACGAAGATGGTGATAGTGATAATGATTTACCAGATAATGTGAATTACAATGATATGCCAGTAATCTATGATCTTGATAAAGATAAAGTTGAGCCTGACCCAGATTATGAGCCATCCATGAAGTCACCTATAAAGAGAAGAAGAAGTGCAAGAATCACTTTGAAAAATTATAAGGGTAAATCAAAGAAAACAGTTACTAAAAAATCCAAGGAAGTCAAAGTTACACCAAAACGTTTGAAAGCAGAAATTAAGCCAATAAAAACACAAAAGCCCCCACGTTATGTTTGTAGAATATGTGATGAAGGTTTCACGCGTGAAACTAATTTTCAGGCTCATATAGCAACACATACAGGAACATTACCATTTATTTGTAATGTAGAAGGATGTAATAAAGGTTTTAAGAATAAATATCTTTATTTACGGCACCAGAATATTCATCAAAATGGACATATGCTGTCATGTCTGTACTGTGATAAAAAATTCAGAAGAAAAGATCATCTAAAAAATCATATGCTAGTCCATGATCTGAACAGAAATATCTGGAAATGTGAACAGTGCAATAAAATATACATGAGATATGAACGCTACAAATTTCATCTTGCTTTGCATCATGCTAAAGAAAGTGAACCTCCACACTGTGTTTTCTGTGAAAAGGATTTTGAGTCAAAAGAAAATGTGATTTTTCACTTAAACAGTGTTCATAGTCGTTATAAATCTATTTGTGGTAAAGAAAGACAAATTAAATGTCATTTATGTGATAAAATGTTTCTCACTAATCAAGATGTACAGAGACATATGATAACCCACACTCAGAAGAAAGAATTCCTCTGTGATATTTGTTCTCAAGTTTTTGGTAGAAAAGATCATTTAACACGCCATATTAAAAATGCTCACCCTGATGGCTTGGTGAAAAAAACTAAACTTAAACCAGTAGTATTAGTAACAAATGAAGCAGGAACTGACACTGAGAAAAGTGAAAGTCTTGTGGAAAATGTCAGTCAGAATGTACCAATAGCAATAATACCAAACGTAGAACCACTGTTAATATCTAATCCTAATGAAGGTAGCCATCAAGGTCGTTTTATACCACCCAGTTATGAAGATGTGAATCGTAAACCAGAAGAAATGTCCACCAATACTTTCATACCTACTGTTAACTTGACATCAACACATAGTTTAGTTACATTGTTAGATCTGGGTACTAGACAGAGTGTTCATAATTTATCACTTACTCAAACTGATAATCCATCTAACAACTTTCTCAATCCACAATCTTCTCAAACTCCTTATTATTCTATATCGGATCATTCTTATATGATAAACTCTCAGAGACCTGATGGAAGCGATAATAGTAGTGTTCCAGTACAAACTAAAACTGTAGGTGATCTGTTGTGGGATTCGGAGGAATTGAGAAAACGTGAATATGAAACAGCTAGTTATTTACAAAGTTTTGCTAGTGGATGTACATTGTCTATACCTAGTACTAGTTCTGCCAATCATACACCATTATCTGTTTCTACACCTCCAACATCTCAGTTATCTTGGGATACAGTATTAAGCTATGCCAAACAATTAACCAATAATAGTTCTTCAAGTTAATTAGATAGCATGTACACAAGTCAAATACATTTTATATAAGCAAGTAAAATAGTAAAATATCTTATATTTAGAGATGAAATTAATAAACATTGATTTTGATATTTTTTACAGTCAAAACTTTAAGTGCATTTATATATATTTTTTGTTACTGTACCAATCTTTGTGGTGAATATTAGTATAAAATCCACAAAATCACAAGTGTCAATTTCGGTGGGAGTTCAATTTTGGTTTTTTTAATAATTTATGAGTCCATCCTGACATTGCTAGATATTCTATGTCCTTTTGCCATACACAGTACCGAAATACAGTCGAGGGGTAGGCTTGAGTTACAGAGCAGGGAAAATACCATATCCCTCGACTGTATTGTAGTGCCATGTAGGGCACAGGGACATCGCAGAATATTTTGCAGTACATGTATCTTGATCAATTCATTAATGGTTCAGCCATGTCATGGTGAAAATTCTCAAAAACTAGTGACTCTTTTTTTGTGTCAAAAAAGAGTTGGAGCAAATCCCATAAAAGTTATATGTCTGGCCCTAAACTCAGTTCCAATATCCCATCTGAATACCACGTGGAAGGAACTGGGTAGGGCCAGGTTGCTGCATTTGCTTCTTTTAATAGTATCCAATCAGTTTGATTCCACTGAACTGTTTGTACAACTTGGTCTGCCACCTCAGGTGCCCTTTAGCACATAGCTAAGAACGTTTTCTAAGTTTCTATTTTATATCTATTCTTAACATTGTAAACGTTCTCTGTTTACATTTTACTATAGTTATATTGTTTATTAGTGCTTTGTTATTTATCAGTATTTTGTTATTTATATTTTATTATATATCGCTGGACTATTAGTATTATTATAGTGTTTACTAAGATATCTGTCAAATAAAAAAAAGTCTTTTTATTGAGGGTTTGAATTTTAAAGCCACTCCATGATTTTCGGAAGATCTTTTTGGGAATGACCACTTTGTTCAATGTGGGATTGTTGTATAATTGGAAATACAATGCGCACTCTTAATAATCTGGGTTAAAGATGAGTTTTTCCGGGACTAAATGTCCAACCGGAACGATAACGTGCCCCTTCTCTTTTCCTCTTTTTACACCTAATATTATCAAATTACAATTTACTATATTTCAAGAGGTGGTCTTTCCTCGTAATTTTTATTCAGACTAACTACATGGGTATGTCAGTAACAATGGATTTTAAAGAAGTTGTACAGGTGGCATTAACACTGTATGGTGTAAAACCCATTCCAATCATATGGTGACATTGACAAACACTTCCATCAGCCATTACGTGTGGTTTATCAGCAGACATCAATGTTCCATCAGGTAATCTACAGTTGGGTCCTACAAATAAGTAAGACGTGACAATTTGAAAGTGCTAAATAGCATCTTCAGACAAGTTAAATAACGCCATTTTAGATTCTCGAGACTCTTTGATAGTGATAGATATCCATGTACATACTTATGTATCTCAAAAAAGTTAAAGGATAGATATATATCAAATGAAAGCCCCCAAACAAGAGGGGATCGCATTTAAATTTTAAATGCAAACAGAACTGCACGCACTTCACTGCACTGCAGACTTAAATCTTTAGATCACCTCAGTTCTAAATCTCCTATATTTCATATTCTATATGACTATGTTAAAGGAAGCACGCACTTACCGTTTGGACAGGTCGAACAACATTGATCTGGATTCCTGACATAATCAGCACAATTGGGCATCATACAATCTATGACCATACAGGCCATTAAACCACCTTCGGAACAGAAACATGGTTGACAAGGATTATCTCGTACCTTTTCTCCTACTTTATAGGTTTTACCATTCCTTGTACACGTTTCTTTAATCATTGGTCGTGTAAATTTATCAGCACAGGCAAAACACACCAGCCCTAAAGTAAACATTAGTATTACAGATTTCATCTTGTTTCCTTGATCTCCAAACCTCCCCTGTTTTCAAAAACCTGCTCGAATTCTTCAATATAGATCTTATCTTTCATATCTTATCTCTGGGAGTTTATATATGGCATTTGAAATTTAGTCTACTTGTTAATATTCAGCCTGTTTTACACCATTTTTTCAGAGGGTTAAATAAACATCTGATCCTGGTATCACTTTGATACTTTGTTGTCAACTCATGGATCCTAAATGTCAGATTCCCCAGGGCTAATATTGTTCGTGGAACTATTGATATTTTCATTAGAATTTGATGAAAATTATGTTTATGCATAATGCATTTCGAAATGAAATGAGATATTTGGATCTCCTCAAGTTTTCACGAAGTTGCTGCTGAGTTATTCCACTTGATTTACATATTAAAAATACGTATAAATTTATGGATTATGTCGACTTACGGTGTCTTCCGTTTATTCGCCTTTTACGGTAAATCATTGATTTCAGAAATTGTTTGGTCACATGTCTCCGTGATATTATTGTGGCACTCGGGAGATCAAAAACATTACTCACGTCGAATGAGCAAAAGGTCAGCCCAAAGGTTGCATTGATGCAAGTTCCCCGAAAAAGAGAATTTAAATGCTCAATGTCATCTCATGTTGTTTTTGGTTAGATACAATGTCTGCATATCCAGAAGAAATCTCGCAATTGTTCTTAATTTCATTATGACGTCAAAGTTTTGTTCTCAGTAAGGTGGATCGCTTTGCTGTCAGAAATGTAAAGAAATCAGTTGAAAAACGTTGTTAAAGATGTCGTCATATATTCGTGATGTTTATGAAATCTTGGAATCTATCCTGGATATTAATTCATCTATGGAAACATCGCCACCATTGGCAAATCTCATGTTCCTTGGTGCCTGTTACATGATCGCTTTTCCTGAAATGCGTTGGGCCCTAAGAAGGAGATTTTTAAAGAAGACAGCCAATTTATTATGTTTCGTTGGATGTGTGTGTGCTACATCTTTTCTGGTAATGGTAACAGCAGCAACTCAAGCCAGAGGTATTTATTGTAGATATTTGAAACCACTTCTGAAAGGAGTTTCCAACGAAAAACAGCAGGTTCTTGGAGTTATGTTAGTATCATTCTTTGTGGTATTTGACGTCTTCCTTTCAAGATCTGTTAAAAAGTCGGCCAAAGATATGATGACAACCTTTAAGAATTTGAAATCTTCAACTCAACAGACTACGGATGCGTTGGATGGAGTTGGTGGTTCCAATACTGCTAGTACCAAAATGATGAAACGGGTCTTAAGAAGCAGAAATTATTTACCACCATTCGATTGGCAGAAAATGACTAGGAATGGTACCGTTTATGGAGATTATGGTGGTAGGGTCTGAATTGTTCCTTTGAAACTATAAAGTGTACTGAACTTAATTACCCTAATACAATAAAATCACGAACGAATGTTACACAATAAATATAATGCCTCTGTGTTATTTACAAACGGTGGTGTAATAGTAGGAATGTAGGAACTGCAACGGTAGAATCCACTGTTTTGCAAAGACTATTTAATAACCGCAACCAATAGGTTCTTTTGACATGTTAAGGGTATCCTGGATTGAAAGTGTGCTGTAATGACCAAAAAAACCTTTATTCAAGTGTAAACTTTTATTGATTAAAATGTATACATGATTAAATTCATTGTATTTAATAATTTTGATTGAAAATATTTACAATAATTAAAATTCTTAACATTATTTACAAAGAAAATAAAAATGTTATTACACATTTATTACAAGATAGGTCTCTCTACAAACCAAACATATCCTTTAAAAATCCTATTTATACCATTTTCTACACTAACCATATAATTCATTGTGGGGTTTGATTTTAAACAATTTACTTTTTTCTTAAACTTTAACTCATTAACACATTTGATTAACAATTTGTAAAAAAAAAATTAAACCAAAAATATTATAGAGCACCAACTTAAAATGGATATTCTTCAGATGAATCAACAAAAGATTATTAACAATTGATGTATTACTAGTACATTCAATGCAAATCCTTAAATTGTACAATATTAATACCAGAACCCTGTATTCATTACCAACAGTTTAACATATCAACAATTATTTCATATTTAAAACTGGTAAGTATGTTGGTATTATTAGCTGATACTAGTAAAACTCAACGGTTCTTTACTAACTGAATTGACGACACATCTTGGGACATCTGTGACTTGTTCAACTTAAAAAGGATTGTATTAATATGACATGCCTGGCAAATATCAACAGTCCTTATTGAAACGACCTGCATAATATCATACAGATCTGTTTTATATTTGCACCAAATTAAGCCGATTACCATTTGACCAGACATTCATTAATTTTTATTTCAATTAATATGTCATTATGAAAAGTCAAAAATGTCTGCTGGTATTTGAACTCAACTCTTCTCTTCTACTTATTCTATTATATATTTCCCTTCATATATCTCATGACTGATATCACAGAACATTATTATCAAACCTGACTGTCTTACAACTAGAAACTATTAACAAGTATTTTAAGATCACATTCTACAGAAATATGATCATAACAATATTGAGTTATCTCCCATACTATATTTATTTTTCTTTGAGCTCTATGTACAGGTATTTCACATGTATTTAGAACATTAGCCAATCAAATAATCAGAAAACATTACTAATTTAACAATCTGATTGGTTAATGCAAAGAATGAAAACATTCTTATCAATCATTATAAACTAATTTAAAATCATAGTTTGATAATTTACAACAAATCATTGAACACTTTACATTGAAAGACTCTAATCTATTGGACTTAAAACGGAATGTAAATTTTTGAGGGGGTTGGATATCTCACATGTAGAATCTCTTCAGGGGTGACCTGACGCATATCCAGAGATTGGTAACCTTGCATTTTCATCGATTATTTTAACCCATTACAATGCATTATCACAATCTGGTTGAGGTACTGATTCATGCTTTAACTACTCAGAGCTCACTCTGTTTATGTGATCTTGTATCGAAATGTTAACCAAAAGCATCTTCTGAAGGTGGGACATATGAAAATCCTTCAAATACTCCATCAGCTTCAACTACACTAGCACTAACCATTTTACAACTACCATACTTTCCTATAGAAGCTGTAATACAAGAAGAAATTGATGACTGCAATGGCTAATGGCTAAATATATTTTATCAATTGAATTAAATACAGAATTTTTTATACAATGAACTATATATAGATAGCTCTAGATTGTTAAAACTATATATCTTACAAAAACAGACAGCAATACAGTCAAAAATATTACCTGGTACTGGTTCACGAACAAACTCAGGATCAAAATGTTTTAAATCGAGTTGTCCACTCTATAAAAACAATAATAAAATATGTTATGGGTAAATGAGACCAATTTTGTAAACGGTTAAACTGCAGCTCTTATAAAATATCCTTTAAAGGTCTCTTTGTAAGTTTTTCAAAATAAGAGATTCAACCTAACTTACCACATTTGGATTATATGGTGGTTGTATTTTACGTTTATCTAATTCATCCCAATTTATATCCATGAAGAAATCATGACCTTGAATTTCTGGAAAATCTCTTTTAGCCCCAAGTCGATTTTCTTTCTCTTTCTGTAATAACTGAAAAATATCATCAAAACAATTCAAATATTACATAACCAATCAAAATAGCAAAATATTGAATAAGGTAATGAATGCATAAAATGCACAATATGTAGGTTGAAGGCAACATTAAGCCATTAAGGCCATGAATTATACAATCTTTCAGTATACAAATAGTTGACAAGTATGCATGTATTGAAGATCATTGAAGTCTTAATGGTTAATATATTATTATACACTTAACCCTTACTAATAGTTGACAAGCATGCATGTATTGAAGATCATTGAAGTCTTAATGGTTAATATATTATTATACACTTACCCCTTCTAATATAGAGCGAGCAGCTGATGAGACATTAGTTCTCAGTCTTAATGGTTTATATAATATATTATCATACATTTCAGCTGTATCTCGACTATAAAATGGTGGCTGAAATAATAATTAAAATTCACTGGTCACAATAAATCCTTACATTATGCCACAATTTTGGATAATGTATCTTTTAATTTTTTAACATAATTGTAATACACTCTGTACTACTATGCTATCATTGATGAACATTAGCATAAAAAAAAACTTGAATGAACATGCTGAACTAATTGCTTTATTGTTTCAGTAAATTTTTATAAATCACAATGTCTTACAAATTTCGTATATATTATCACTTTAAATAAGAGTGTGAATAAGTTATTCAGCATTACAAATTATGATAACCTGAGCTAAGTAATATTACTTAAAGGGTATGACATTAGCATTATATGATGTTTCTTAGTAAAGGCCGTTCACCAGCTGCTTTTTTATATGTCACCTAATAATATGGCCGATATAGCTGCAGTTAGTGTAAAAGGGTTAAGTTGTATTAGGGAGATATATGATCTGGTATTTTTATCCATCATTTGAAGTTTCCATAAAATTTATTTATGATATATTTTTATTACACAAATAATATGTAGTATAAACATCAAATGCTGCTTTTAAATTTTGGAAAAAGATTTTTTACTACTTGGGGGTGAAGAAACAAACTGTTTTATGTTACTATATCTATACTGTATAACCTACTTTTATTAGTGATTTGAATACTGATATAACCCAAGGTTAAAAGGTGAAAATCATAACTCTGGTTTTTTTAAGTATCAGATTAAAACTATAAAATATATCATGATTTCATGAAATCATAAATCACACTCAGTTTCTTTATATTAATATTAGTCAGATTTATTTCTGTCTTCTGAAATATCACTCATTTTCTCTATTTAATTTCAGAAAGGATCTCAGTTTCTTAGTTTCAGTTTCTATTAATAAGGGGTAAATCACTCATTACCTCCTGCTTTGCGTAATATATTTGGTTTGCTGTCATTTATAAATGACATAAATTAAATAAATAAAATAAATTATAAAGACAGACATTTTACAAAAACTTGTGTTATGATGTCTACACATGCTTTAGGCAGGTCAGTAACAACAGCTCCTCAAAAAAGTAGGATTGATTGGTAAAAATATATATCAACAGCCCTTCTACATTACAGGTGTCAAAAGTTACATATCAAGTCAAAAGTTCAAAATAAAAAAACACAATGATATTGACAGATACATCATCTAAAAGAAATAGTGCAGTTTTTATCTAGACTAGAAATAAAACTTACCAAACCATACATCATTTCATATAATACAGCACCTAGACACCACCAATCTACAGTCTTATCATAGGGCTGTTTTCTTAATACTTCGGGTGCTAAATACTGATACAAAAACATTATATTTTTTTTTAAAAACCAATTCAGATTAATGCAATTAATATACAATCAGTGTTTATGAAAAGAGTTTAGTATCATTATTTGACAAGGCTTTGGCACTTATATCATAAATTGACAAGTTTTAATAAATAGAAATACATGTACTATGATTTTGTTTACCTGTTTGTCACATAGAGACATTTTTTGATTATGAAATTTAAACATAACATAACTCTTATGTAAAACTGTTATTATGTTTTGTGCAACTTGTATGTAATGATCATCACTTAGTCAGATTATTTCACTGTTACATATTAACATGATTATAGATTTTGACATGACATGATTCTAGGGTTTGATATAACATAATTCTAGATTTTGACATACGATTCTTTCTGCAAAATATTTTATAATAGCACAATAAAAATAACAAAGATAGCTTGCCAGGCAAGGTATTATACGCCCACTGATAGCTTTGTTTGAAATTGAATATTTGTTAGAAAATAGCAAACATAGACACCAGGAAATATTCAACTTATACCCAAATCCATCACAAACTGTGCCATCACAAGTTAAAAATCAAACACATTTGTAAGAATAACGGCAATAACTTGTATTTAATATTTCAAAAGGTTTAGTTTTGATTGTGATCAATTTCATCAAGTTGTCAAATTTGTTTTAGACTTCTGCTTTGTAGAATAAAAATTACGTGTTTTACAAGATTTTTGATCAGATTTATCCTTGGGTGATTTCAATAAGTCAATAATTGTGTATTTGCAGATTATATTCAAGCAAATTAGGTTGAAATATTTTTTTTAAAGTTTTATGTATCGAGTTTATGACAGGTGGGAGTTGCTAATATTTACCACCATTTTTCTCCTGTTGAATTTAATCTTTTTATATCCTTACATTTTTTTTCTCGAAGATTTGATTAGTTTGCATGAAATGCAATGGATTTGTAAGTACACTTGATTGCAGCTGTCTTGGCTAATAAGGACAAGAAAAGAATTGAATTTTACTATTAAGACAGTCAAGAATTGTGCCTCCTAAAGTGTTTACCAGCTAAAAATTGAACGCCGTTTTCGAGAACAAGGGCAATAATTCATACTACATATTTTTCGTTTTCCCTGATTTTTCTATAGGGTTTATCCTTGGGTGAATACGAACACTCATACCAAGTTTCGTCAAAATCTGTCAAGAATTGTGCCTTCTAGAGTGTTTACGAGCTAAAAATTGAACGGTTTGCAAGAACAAGGGCAATAATTCATACTAAATATTTTTCGATTTCGCTGATTTTCAATAGGGTTTATCCTTGGGTGATTACAAACACTCATACGAAGTTTCGTTAAAATCCATTAAGAATTGTGCCCTGTAGAGTGATTACGAGCTAAAAATTGAACGTGTTTTCAAGAACAAGGGCAATAATTCATACTTAATATTTTTCGATTTCGCTGATTTACAATATGGTTTATCCTTGGGTGATTACAAACACTCATACCAAGTTTCATTAAAATCCTTCAAGAATTATGCCTTCTAGAGTGTTTACGAGCTAAAAATTGAACGCGTTTTCAAGAACAAGGGCAATAATTCATACTTAATATTTTTCGATTTCGCTGATTTACAATAGGGTCTATCCTTGGGTGATAACAAACACTCATACCAAGTTTCGTCAAAATCTGTCAAGAATTGTGCCTTCTAGAGTGTTTACGAGCTAAAAATTGAACGCGTTTGCAAGAACAAGGGCAATAATTCATACTAAATATTTTAGTATGACGGACGGACGGACGGCCGGACGGACGGCCGGACGGACGGACGGACGGACGGCCGGACGGACGGACGGACATGGGTGACGACAATATACGCCCCCCATTTCATGTGGGCGTATAAAAATGGGTTAAACTTACTTCTGGAGTACCACAGAAAGTGGATGTTGTCCCCATTCCCTCTATTCCTTCCTTACATAAACCAAAATCTGTTAACACAACATGTCCTTTACTGTCCAGTAATATATTCTCTGGCTTTAAATCCCTGAAACATGAAAACATATTATAATATTATTAAAGTTAATATCAAATGATCAAGTGGTAATACATATTATCAGAAGTAAACTCAATATACGAACATTCTAAAATAAATACAGAAATGAAAATTGGGCATATATTTAAAAAAAAAAATATCTTTGAATCATAAAGTATCATGAGTGCAAATGGCTTGGAGACATAATCTGTAGTTTTATTACTGATTTATATACAAGAGAGATTCTGTTAACTTTTAAACTGAAGTTTACACATATAGAAACTTAAAAAAAGACAATTTTAACTACCATGATATCAAAAGATGTTTATTTTGAAAATGTCTAGGCTACTATCAGCATTACATAAAATAAAGAATATGTAGTAAACTGAAATTGGTGTATAGAATATCATAGATCAATAATGGAGTTCTTCGTTTCACATAAAAAAAAATGAAACTGATTAAAATGCATATTCAAAGAATATTTTCAATAAAACAAGCACTAGAACTGTTCCCTTTACAGTACTGATGCTGTAATGTTACGACATTAAGGTACATATGAAGGTGGACAGAAATTTGGATAAGAAATAAGAAATTTGGTAACGTGCATACGCACAACAAAAATTCAGTATTTCCGTAAAATTTAGAATTTGATTTTACATATACATACCAAGTTTGGTGAAATTCGGATAAGAAATAAGACAGTTGGCAATTCACATGCACACTGCACAAATTCGACTTTTTCCTGCACATCACAAATCACATTCACAAGTATATACCAAGTTTGAAGAAATTCAGTTAAGAAATAAGAAAGTGGGTCAATTAATCGTTGGGCATGGTTCCAGGGTGCTTCAGTAAGCTCAACTTGCAGCTTGACACCTTTTAATAAACCCCAGAAAGTACTTGTATGCGCAAACTTGACATTGCGCATTTCTGATAGAAATTGGGGAGAAGGTATCTTTAACCGAAATGTCAAACTCAGTACTTTTATCTATACTGAAGTATAGACGATAAATGCGCACTCTAGAGCCCATTTCCATTATTTTGCGATCTCGCTTCCGGTTGCGCAGAAATTATCCGTTCAACATTCAATAGGTAATTTTCCTCAAGTTACGAACATCGGTGAAGTTCCTTTCTTCGTATCTGTTGTCGTTTTAGGGAAAAAAATCATTACTAAACAACGCCATGCAACTAGTGCTCATTTATTCTTCATTATTTTCAATACAAACATAGTGCTCATCCATTCTTCATTATTCAGAAAATTATGTTCTAAGAAAAATGGCCAGACGTCACTTGGTACTTATGGCATTAGAATGTGAGTGGTAAAGTGGTCAATAATATGAGAATGAACAGTATCAAGTATAACAATATTGATGCTAGAAATGGAGTGTGCTGTAGAAATGTAATTAAGAGAAGAGTGAATATCTAATCAAGTTCAACAATTCTCATCTAGGGGGTGTCAGTCATGTTAATCTAGTTAATCACTTAACCCATCTTTCAATCAAATCACTGGTTACCTAAAATAACACATCTCAAGATGTCTGATATCATTTCTACTTTCTAATCAAATTGATTTACAGAAAACAGAGAATCTTAGTTCTTATCTAGAACAAGCTACCATCAATGTCTTTAAAGCAGGGCCATAAATCAGTTTAGGGAAACAGTAATTCAGACAAGGTACTGGGCTACATGAAGCTGAAAGCTACAAGGTGAAAAATGCTTAAATTTGATCAATTAAAAAGTATTTTGTGCATTTTGATTTAAGTTGGAGCTGCCTTCTCTTTTTCATATAATGACATAATCTATGGCCGTTTTTAGAATATTCAATGCTAATGTGACAACAGAATTCTGATGCACAAACAAGAAAGAATGTATGTAATTATATGGCTGATCTCTTTAGACGGTGAAGTGCTCTATATTTCAAGTTCTAAATGATGTCACCAAACCCATTATTGTATTCAAGTGATGAAATGACTGTTTTGTGAGAAGCAAGGTGACATACGCCCACCATCAGCTTTGATTGCAAGTACAAATCATTTATTGTAGCCTGTGCAGTGAGCATGAGCCAAGTGTAAACGGACAGATGACAGCAATAAGCTTCCATACTACATGTGGGCATATATAAAGAATTGTTGCTTGAAGAGTGAATACACTAAGTTAAAAATAACATTTTGGTGAAATATTATCAGATCATCACGAAAATCGATAGGGATCATCTTCATAATGACATTGACACACAAAATAAAAATCAAAAGAATCAATAAAGAATTGTAACCTGTAGAATGAGAACAAGGCAGATGTGAATGGACCGAAGGGGCAATACAATATACGACTGTACCATAATGTGGGTGTATAAACAAGTGCATGAGCAATGACCAAAGACAAACCTACCTGTATATGATATTAAGAGAATGTAAGTAACCTATTGCACTAGCCATTTCAGCTGCATAAAATTTGGCACGTTGTTCGGGAAAATAACGTTCCCTTTGTAGATGGAAAAATAACTAGAAAACAACAATAAAGATTAAACATTTCAAATGTCTCTTGAATTTTCTACAAAATAAATCAAAATTAAATTTGATTTACAAGACAAATTCCAGGGTGATTTAATCTACAAGCATTGATATAATACGTATCTATGTGTCACCATTCATTTGTTATTCTAAAATGGTCTACTAGTTACCCAGTTTGTAGAAATGTCATCAAATTTGCCATTTGAATGATGAAAAACATAAAGTAGAATCTGCAATGAAGCAAATCTATTGAATTGATTGTAGTCTACCATGATCCTAATATAAATTATTGATCATTCTCTAGAGTGTTCTTCTAGACTGCAATTAATTCAAAATTAATCACAAGAATTGCTCTACAAGCATCAACAACATGTGTTTTCTTTCATCTAATAACAAAATACTGGTAGACACATTATTAAATTTCTTCCCACAAACAGACGTGAGATAAATATTCTGGTGGCATGTTAACCTCCATTTGTTTTCTCATCTCAATAGATTTGGCTGGAAGAGTTACTGCACTGAACTTACATGTTCAAACTTTTCAAATCCACAGAAATCTTTTAACTCAAATGAATAAAAAATTTGATTTGATTCAATTGCAGGTACAGTCTTTATAAAGATATAGTCAACTAAGAATTTGTTTAACCAGCTAAGAGAGCCCATTTTCAACTTTCTTAATCAATATTATCTAAACAATTTTACCCCTATTAAAGGTTCACCATATTCTTAAACAGTGAATTTTGATAAAAATGAAATCTTTAATTACCTCTCCTCCATTAACATAATCTAACACAAAATACAGTTTGTCTTTAGTTTGGAAAGAATAATGAAGTCCAACTAAAAATGGATGTTTCACATTTTTTAACAGTACATTTCTTTCTGACATAATATGTTTCACTTCATTTCGTTTCATGATAGCCTGTTTTTGTAACACTTTCACTGCATAAACTTTGGATTCTTTCTTATGTCTGGCTAATAAAACTTTACCAAAACTTCCTTTTCCTATAACTTTTAAAAACTCAAAGTCACTTGGTTTAACACTGAAAATAAAACATAGTCACATAAATAGTCAAACTGATAAAAAAAAATACATAACATATAAAGTATGGTTAATCAATGATATTTAAGCGTATCCTGAGATGTGTCCATTTCATTTTGAGTATAATGAATGTTAATTGAAACTTTACAAGACACACCTCTATCTTGTTCACTAACCATACCCACTTTCCACTCAATTTTATAACCAAATTTTAAAGCCTTAAGTTACAGCTTGACATCTAGCACTTAAAACATTTTGTAATATTTTTTAACCAAACCATGCTTCTATAAAATACTAACCTTGACTTTTCACTGGGTCCCAGATTAACTGGGTTGGGGTCTTTACCATTCTGAAATTATAACAAAAATACACATATTTTATTATTTAAGAAAATTAAAATCTATTCATGATTCAATTATCACTATGTTGATAAAGAGCAATATGATTTAAATATCTAAATCAATAACACATTATCTATTTCATTATAAGAACCAAGAAACATTTCACAGGACTAACCATTCTACACAATATATACCAATGATACTAGAAGTTAGTGTTTTATTGCATATTGGACACTTTTTAACCTTATATCCTCTCCTTACTCAGCCTTTTAAGTTGTGTACTTAAATCTTGAAGCACTAATTGAAATTCAATAAAATTTTCATTGAATTGCTACTGTTATGAAATAGTGGTATCAAGTTAGAACTTCTATATACAGAAGTGATGTAGAATAGGTCACAGTGATCTTCAATATAATAGATTAATATTCAAGTTTAAACTACAGACTTTAGAAAATAATAACATTGCTTCTGTGTTTTAGATCACAGTGTGTGTTTTTTGTAACATGTAATTTGTAAGCATCAAGGCTACCATTTGCAAATTTTGAAGACATTGATATATGGTTTGGGAGTTCAGTTTTATTGAAATTTGAGGTAATGTATTTAGAATGTAATATTATTGATGATTTTAAGAGGCACCATTTTACCAAGTAGTTGCTTTACAGTTGAAAAAGAGTTTAATTCCCATTTGTACTCAAATATCAGTCATAACTTTCTTTAATATGCATTAATTAATAAACATATCATATATATCATTCCATCTCAGTCTCGACAATGTAGCCTACTTCCATTAAAGGAGAAATCAAATCTGCAACTTCAAGCTTTTGGTTACAGAGTGAAAAAGTTTTTTGAATATTTCAAAATGGAATATGCCAAAACAATATATCAGAAGCTTTTATATTATTGACATACTGGAATAAATTGTGTTTTGAACAGGGGGGTCAATTCCTCAATTATTGTTACAGGTAGTGGTGGCTCAGTGAATAAGAAACTGGCTTACTAACTTGAAGGATTTTTTTAACCTGTTAGTGATACAGATGGGAGAGGCTGGCATCATTTGGATGGGACAATAAACTGTGTGCTTTAAAGTTCCCACTTTGAAATCGAAAAAACTGTGTGCGTGGAAGAATATTTTGCCTGGATAGTCCTAGAAATATCCAGGCAAAATATTCTTCCTCGCACACTTCATGGCGGTGCTTAATCGTGTACAGAAAAGTAGGACAATCTTGAATCCAGTTTTTTAACAACAAAGAAAAAGAATAAAGTAGACCACCTGTTTATAAGAAGAATTGATTAGAAAGTTGATCATTACCAAACTGTAATCTACTCTATTCTATGTTCTACCATTGATTATAAATCACTATTATTCATCATTCTACACCAACTATGTAATATACACATCTCACTATAATACCTTTCCAACACAAAAACACTGAATATACTTCTAGAGTTCAGTCTGATCACTCTTTCAACTATCTAACTTTAAAACTTAATCAATAATCAGCTCCTTAGTTTTCTTTGAACAGGTGCAATACACCATTTAATTGGAGAATTTCTCCACGATTCAATAGTTCTCCTCTTGCATCAACCTAATATCATTTTATCTAACATCAAATTTAAGGAATTATAAGATGACTTTGGCAGACACTATAATAATGGTAAATTTCTTTAAAGTCATGATCACACCAATATACATGTATCTACTACTAAATCTAGAAACTCTTGTCATATGGATATCTTCCCCATATTTCCAATATTTAAAACCAAAATGTTAAAAAAAATAATAATTTGTCAGGTAACTTAGACATAATCAAAACATTGTAAATAACTGAGCTACAGCCTGACTGGAGAAAGATTCAAGATCATGGATATGAAGAGAAATAAAATGGAAATTTCAACTTTAAGACACTAAATGCAAAATAAATCATGACAGATGAGTAGGAGGTCCAATGGGATAATGTAAAGGGCATGAATGGAAGAAATGTATACTCGAAGCTTACTAAATTACAATGATCATCTGAAGAATAGTCTCCAAGAGAGACTTCTATCCAAGAATCTCAGGTTGAGTAATGGGCCTATTGATGGATGTATATTTTCCGTTCCAATGGAGATTTATTTTTCCTCTTTTCTCTGTACTATTATCAAAGTCATTATAGAATTGAATATGTCTGGACAGAAGAGAGTGAATGTGACCATCAAATCAATAATCAATCAGTATTTTCTATAATAAATACAGCCAGGAGATATTTTATTATTATCTATACAATAACTGTAAGCTAATATTCTAAAAGCTGTATCTATATCAGCTTATTTACTTTCCATGGACTCTTGTTTTCAAATTTTGTTCATGATACAGCTGTTTCATTAAATCCTTACATCATTTTCGTGGAAATAAGAAGGCATATGCTTTTTGATATGCTGACTATTGTCTTTAATGGGATCTGTTCAACATTAGTCTTACCCTTATTGCTCAGTCCACTCAGACAAACTAAATATAAGCTACAATGAACTTGACAAGTTTGCTGGAAATTATATTGTCAATTTACTCCCAGGATCTTTCAGATTCTATTAGAAGCTGCTAGTCGCTAACAGTGATTGAGAATTAAGTTGTTTTCAGATTCAGCTAGTCTTTGAGTTTACCAGAGTTTCTCTGATAAACATGATTGTTATTACCAGTATAACTAACATATAATATTAAACTGTTGGAGTCCTCAAGTGTCTCTCAACACATTAACAAAACATCATGATTAATGAATCTAATATTATATAAAGAACACCATGCATGATGTTATAAGAAGTTGTCTTTATAACTCCTACACTCTATCAACCTATCATGAAGAGTATTTGAATGTCAAAGAATGACGTCTTTTTACATCCTCTATCCTTTCATTGTTTATTTCTAATCTGAGTATAAACTAGATAGATCCTTGATAAGATCAATCAATTAACTTCTGGTAGCTTGAGCCTAAGACACTGAATATAGCTATTTATTAGCCTGCAATAGTGACATATGAGGTCAATCTCATTCAAGCTATTCAGAAGAGACATATTACTTCAAGATCTAACAGTACTGTGTCTTAATTCAGTATAAATCAAGTGAAGCTAATTAGTCATTCAATTAATTACTCTGGAATATTCCTGGAAGTCACAAATGTCATAACTTGTGTCTTGTAAACTTTTTCATGAATTAAGGAGAACCAGATATTTCTGATATTGAAATACAATTCATTCAATGCTGGGTGAAATGCTTCAGTGGGTTTAAGCCTTCAGTCATCAACAGATTGAATGAAACATAGCATGCACTATATAAAAAGAAAAAAAGTGAAATATGCACATTAAGTACAGTATACTCTTAAAATAATGGAGAGGAAAGGAAATGACAGTTGCCATAGATACATATATATCTCAATAAACCAGTCAGCAACTGAGTGACATTAATGCACATAGACAAATAATACATTTAGTTGCATTATCCAAATATGGCAATATACTTATTCACCTAGCCGTTGTTTGCCTACAGGTTTAAATTCTTCAAGAAGTAAACATTTGACTAACATTGATTACATCATTAAGTGCAAGATGCCTACAGCTAGACATTTTACAAGGTTTGCAACAGTACTAAAGTCTTGTAAATGAGATGGACTAAAACTAGACTACAGTGTTGAACAAGGGAAACTCAGTATGATGAAAGTACTATAACATGGAATAGCATACTGTATCACTGATATTATAAATTCTCCCTGCAATCCCTATGTAAATTTCTCTGAATAACTTCCTTTCCTACTGGATGACACAAACTATGAATTAAGAAGTTATTTATGTTGTTAAGAGCAATGGGTTCCATCTTCTCATTATAATCATTTTAATCTTGAAGTCCAATTCCAGACTAAAACAGATGATGTACTTAGTTACTGAAGCTGGTTGATTAACAGAAAACAATTGTCTAGGATCTTAATACCTGGCTAGTAGTCTGATGTTAACTACATGTACCCCTGCCATCAGACTATAAATAATTACAAATGGAATAAAAAATACAGAACTAGAGTAGAATGAAATAACTTTTGATGGCAGATACAATCATAACATTACTGTGCTCTTTTTCATTGTTATTGAATAATGGATACAAAAAAACTAAACTCTTTTTTTTTTGTATCTAGATTATGTGTGATGAAATTGCTCTATTTTGAATTTGATCTCAACATATATATGATATGTTTAAAAAATTTTAACGATGGTATGACAATTATGTATGAAGTTGAAAAAATGCCAATGACTTGGTCTGAACAGTGAACACTTGGGATGATCCTTCTATATGAATATTTTCACCCTGAATTATAATTGAAAGATTATTGTGACATGCTAGGATTACAATTTTGTATTTATTTTAACAGTGCACTAACACAATTTAAATATTGCTATTCACTATTTTGGTATATTTTTCTGTACTAGTTTATATTTTTGCATCTCATTTCCTGGGGGGGATTGTCAATTAGTTATTTCAATAGAAAGGCCTCTAGCTTATAAACAAGATGAATTAATACATTTAAAACTGTCAAATATACTGTACCATGTTTTCACTATCTGTAAATTGATCAGGATCTAAATGTTGCTGTACATTTCGTGGATTATCTAGAGACAGGAATGTTCTTACTTCAGGACTGTAAATATATAAATAAAAACAATTATAATGTATATATAACAAAATGTGCAAATATACAAAAATATACAATTGTGCTGTAAGTATGATACAATATGTGAATATATAAATGTATATATGCAACATATACATAGATCAAGCATCTAATTCACTGAGCTAGAATCGCTCACACAGAAAGCTAACAAAATATCTCACAACATTCAATATCTTATAAAGTAAGGGGGTATATTTCAGATGTTAAAACCAAGAGAAAACTTGGCAATAGAATCACCACTGAATTAATTTATAACAGTGAAGTCTTTAATTTGATAAAATATACATCTTATAGTGATTCCCTAGTGATAATTCAGACCTTAAATATATTTAATAGAATCTATTTCAGATTACTATTGCATCATCCTGCAAAGCATTTGAATTTGCATTTGCATAGAGTCTGCTACAAGAGTGAAAAGAGTCTGATAAAGTCCCTCATGTTTATCTTGAAAGTTTCTTTTGTGTCGTATGATGTACAGTCACAAGAAATTCACCTAAATTCTTTGAGAAACTGTGTTGACTATGACCTAATCATTAATATTGTATAAAGAATGGCAAAAACACAGTTACATAAACACATAAATATATAAGAATGTCAGCAATACTGATAGTAAGAACTATTTTAAACATAGATTAAATATTGACCTTTAATATCATCTATTCAATCATATAATATAATGCTATCTAATCTAAAGTAAACAATATCTTTGGATGGATCTACTCTACTGGTAAAATTATTAGAGGCAATAAGTTAAGCTCCAAATGTGCTCATTTAAATTTCTAAGGTCTTTGTCTTGCAGTGAATATGTTAAAGCAAGCTCTGCTTTAGATATATGAACACACATGAAATATGCACAATGCAACAACAAAACAAACTAGAGTCTGATATCATATTGTTCTCCGACAATATTTTGTCATTTTATACACATTTTAGGCCAAGTGTCTTTATCAGCAGGACACTTCCCTAATCCTTTAAAGCTAAGTCAGAGATCAGATTTCAGAAAAATTTAAAAAGGCTATACATACACAGTCTCTAGTCCAGTTATAAACATCCACATTTCAAAATACACATCAACAGATTTAAACGCTAATGGAACCTCATGAAGTATTCGGGAAAGCGAATGAAAAGGAGAGAAAGATGATGGTATTGAAATAAGATCTAGAGAGAGAGAAATAAATAGCACTTGATCAATAGAATCAATAAGAGAAGTTTACTATGTAAAAATACTGGTATATAGTCGACTGGTAGATATAGCATTTCATAACATAGGAGACTCTCAGACAGTCTCTGTGAAACACACTTCAAAATTTCTTAAGTCTGAGTCAAGAAATCATGTCAAATGTTGTCTAAGGATGAAACTAAAATGTCTGTAAGTCGTATCAAATGAACCTCTTGATATTTTATTTTACCCTGTTTACTACATTCAGAACAGTATTTGTTAAAATCATACATTCAGTTTAATGAATGGAATGCTTAGATTCTGTAGATGAAACAATAACATACCATAATATCAAACTTTCTGAGGCACAATTTTGCTGAAAACAGAAAGTCATTTTATATATATATTTCTATTTATTGTCCACCTGTCAACAACATCTCTCAAATTGAAAAGAAGGAATCTACATACCAATAGTCCTTTAAATTCTACAACAGATTTTCATGTCCAAATGCCCAACAGTTTCCTGACTAAATCAAGCAAAAGACCAAAACCATCTAAATGTAGTTAAGACTTGTAAACAAGTTAGCCTACTAAGTGTTCAATTATGATTGTCCTGCAGTGTTTTTAGTTCCTGTCTACCTTATTATTTACAGTAATTTCCTCCTGCCAACTACATATTATTACAGTCTATAAATACAATCTACAGAAACTTTTCTTTCTACAATCTGATCAAAACATACGTCATAGTTAGCCTTTTACTTCAACTTTCAAAATATAAGTTAGATATATATAGCTACTATCAGATACCACTATCAGATGTACAATGATTTAGGGAATCAAGTTGGTTCACTAAGTTTGAAACTGTTTTAATAAAGCTATGTGATCAACACCAACCTAACTAAAACTTGACTAATTGCTTATTGCCTACTAATGTTGAAGCATGTTGCAAGACAGATATGTTTGGTTTTCAAGGCTGAAGCATGTGTCCGGCCAGACATGTTTGGTGTTCAAGCCAGCAATACTTTATTCCAAAAATTTCAGTTTTAGAAAACAACGATCATTTGTTAAAAGAGAAACGTATTGTTTTTATTACATAAACCAATATCCATGCATTAATCTGTAGTCAAATGATGAACTACAAGCTCCAAGATACCAAATCCATTTTTCTGAGAAACTAAATAAAGGAAATTGTACTTCTCATTTCACATTCTAAATTAAAAGCATAGCAATTCCATATACCATATGTTTCTTTCCTATATTTTCTCAATTTATAAATCATTAAAAACATACCTAAAGTTGAACTGAAATACTGTGACCCAGATAAAGAAGCACAGGCTATTATTCATATAGTTAAAATTTATTTCAAAAAGTGCACAATGGTTATCCAGAGGTCTTGCAATAGACTATATATCTATCTTGTGTCCCTTTCACATTTATAACACATTAGCTATTTTTACAAGTTAAAAATCATGAAAATATACCTACAGTTTTTATTGTGGATTATAACAAATCAATAAAACTATAAAAACACCCAATTTAAATCCATTCCATCACCTATATATCCTTTATTTACATAAAAAATATTCACATTTCAATTTGGTAAGATATTAATGTCAGTTACAATAGGATATGCATTTCAGTGTTAAGCCTATACTCCTTGTTTCAGTTGTCAAAATAATGACATCTATATTTCATCTGTACATGACCTATCAACCTCAGCTATATAAAGGTAAGGTCATATCATATACCTTCAGGGCAATATGTAATATGTCCTCATAAATAACAATAGAGCTCCAATCATACAATTTATAAACACAAGAAATCACATTTTTTTAAATTTTACTTTATTGGTAGATCAGAAAGGATTATATCAAGCACATTTCATCAGTCTTAGTGTGTTTACTTGTCATATTCAACTGGCATCTATTCAGCTAGTCTGTGACAAAATAACTCCCATAATACATGGACAGAAAACAGTAACACCTAAAAAAGCATTTGAGCCATATGCCATCAAAGCAATGCAATTTGTTTTACAAGTTAAACCATCTGTTAAATTTGAGATTTAACAAAACTCTTTCTGATATTCAACAAAATACATACTGATAACTTCTGATTACAAAATGATACAAACAAACTATTTTACCTTTCAACCAAATACATTGATTGATTCTGAAAAAGTATTTCTTTATTTCTTATTTTGAAATTCTTGGAGACAAGAAAAACTAATGGAATAACATAAACAAGAACAAATATTCATATTTCCAATAAACCTATAAATCAACAATGAAGGACTGAAAACACAGGAACAAAAGAAAACAATATTCAAGAGAATCAATATTTTCTAATCAAAATAACTTTTCTTATCAAAATAACAACTTTAATCAAGGGTTTTTTGTCTAGTGTAATATCAATAGGAAATTGTCAGCCTATAGTTCCACAGTCAAAGCTATTACCTATTATTTAAATAAGTAAAGTTTGATAACTTTTACATATATTGTATTATTACATTATTTAATGATTACTCTGCCTATAAATGTTGTTATTTTTCAATTGCTTTGTCCTTGTTTCCTGCATTCCAAAGGAATTGTGTAATTGTTCTTTATATTGTCCATATGTCTTTACAGCTAAATATTTTTGTGGTTCTAAATCATAAAATGAAAAAAAAATGTACATGATTTTATAAAGTTCAAAGCAAGAATCACCTGCTATAAAATCTAATAGTTGGTTATGAATCAATTTTATCATTGTAAGTTTAACATCATAATTACAATTTTCAGAAATGCACAACACTTACCATAATATCACAATATTAACAGCGAAAAGTAATCCAGAATCAAAATTCAATACCAATGGTTTCAGTGTTTAATATATGTAAATGATATGTAGAAGTTTGACTATAAATAGCAACATAATTTACATTATATAGCCTGAAGAGGGTGTCACTCTCTCTTATTAACTTTACCACAAATATTGTAATGTGAGGAAATATGACTTGACTAAACGTTGCCTACTACATAATTAATATTGAATAATTAGCTTGATTGGATAAATTATATTGAGTCTCAATAATCACAAGACTACAATACTATAAAGGGTGGTGCCTGATATACTAGACTTTCAAATTTTCACCAAATCTTTTAATAATTGATAGAATGTGATTTATAACCTTATGCATTGTATTGGGTTTGGTAACACTTGAAATTCAAAGTTTTTCCCAAATTAGTTTTGTTTTCAAAAGCTAAGAAGATGTAATTATAGAATTTCTCTTGATATTTTTCTTTGCCCAGATGTGGTAATAAAAATATGGGCACATGTGTTATAAGATATATATATAAAATTATGTAGGAGTATAACAATTATTAAATATACACCTGAGGTCATCTTAAAAAAATATATTGAACATTATCAAAATAAACTGGTGGGTTGAAATTTTAAGATCTTTTTCAAAATGTTTTTTCATCTTTAATTCCAAAGTTAAAAAAACTCCTGGGAAATTAATTTTTTCCTAGCCTAGTGCCATATAAGTAAGTGGTTTTAAACATTTTGTAACAGGCAGAAATTGAGTGTTCAGTCAACAAATACCACCAGAAACTTACAAATAACCAGATACAGAATTTGTTAAGCAACCAAACAGTATCATATTGGCTTTAGGAGAAATATTCAGTTATAACTAGTAGTCAAACTATACAGCTATAACTAGTAGTCCAACCATACAATAATAGCTAGTAGTCAAATTACACAATAATAACTAGTAGTCAAACCATACAATAATAGCTAGTAGTCAAACTACACAATAATAACTAGTAGTCAAACTATACAGTTATAACTAGTTGTCAAATTACACAATAATAACTAGTAGTCAAACTATACAGTTATAACTAGTAGTCAAACTACACAATAATAACTAGTAGTCAAACTATACAATAATAACTAGTAGTCAAACTATACAGTTATAACTAGTAGTCAAATTACACAATAATAACTAGTAGTCAAACTATACAGCTATAACTAGTAGTCAAACTATACAGTAATGACTAGTAGGCAAACTCTACAGTTATAACTAGTAGTCAAACTACACAATAATAACTAGTAGTCAAACTATACAATAATACCTAGTAGTCAAACTATACAGTTATAACTAGTAGTCAAATTACACAATAATAACTAGTAGTCAAACTATACAGCTATAACTAGTAGTCAAACTATACAGTAATGATTTAGTGAAAGTCAAAATATTCAGCAATGATTATAACAAACTTTCATAATGTTGAATATCTACTTATTAATCTTTGAGCCTTAAATGAATGGTTTTATGATAATTTCCAACTTAATTACAATATCAGTAAATAAATGATTCTAAACTAATATATACCAATTACCAACAAACAACTAATGAAAGAAACAAACAGAAGACTAGTTAGTTTTATCTATGGTCACAAAATAACCTTTATGAAGAATTAAGAAAATAACTGACCAATTAAACTGATAACTAGATCCATTAGGTAAATGCTAAGTCAGTAATTGCTTTCCCACTTACTGGTTTTACATGGAATGAGTTTAATTCTCAAGACTCAAGGGTCAAGGATAAAGGACATTGACCGATTCCACATTAATCAATTGATAAGTATATACATGTAGTTTCCATAATTCCCAATGCCAATGGTGACATGTAAAGAGATTTCTTCTAATTTGAACTTATTATAAAACAAACAAAATGTTATGAAACCTATCGAAGGTCATATTTTCTAACACAATGAGTTTGAAATCATGATTTTTGGACAAATAGGTCTTAAATAATCCTTTGGTCAATAAAACTCACATTAACATTAAAATCCTACTGATCTTTAGGCAGTAATGGCTTCAATTGATCGAAATTATAGAATTTTCTGACAGAAAATTTTAAGATTTTTAAACCTCTAAAGGGGCATTCTGCTTTTTTCGTAAAACATTTTCATTATCAAAAACGTTGTACATTATACCTGGAATTATTTCTTAAGTATATTTCTATAGATTTTGATTTATAGTTTACACAAATTTGAGCAAACAAAATTTTCAACGCATTGTCCCTTTAATCATTGATAATATTAAGATATTATTCAGATTTCTTCCTAAATTTTTGTTTACAATACAAAAATAGACCTGTTAATCTATATTAAGAGATATGTCCTCCCTCTGATGGTCACTAATTCAATAGAGTTGATAGTATATCCAACTCTAGGAAAAGACAAGAAATTACCCCATCTTTAGAATGGAAATAGACCATTGCCTACTCCTACAAGGTAATTAAGAATTAGTCAGTTGATTAACTATTATCATTACTATATAGTCAATATAATGATTATTATCTGGTGTTTATTGATCAACAGTCATTTTATATTCACATCCTATATTTACTAAATCTGACTTGGTTATTTAATTCTTTTCTTCAAAACACACATTTGACCTCATACTGGTTCAACAAGAAAAAAAATGGCCATCGTAATACCCCAAAATTGTAATGGCAGCCAAGTCGTCCGGGAGGTGATAATAGACAATTACACCAAATATTATCTAAATCAGTCCAGAATGTTTTTCTTTTGAGGTTTTTATGAACTAAACATTGAACAATAAAGAACATGTTTCTAAAAACAAGGGCAATAACCCATTACAATTTTTTGCTTTTTAATAGGGTTCATCCTTGGCTGATTCCACCAAGTTTCTATAAAATCTGTCGAGAATTGTGCCTTCTTGACCTTTCACAAATTAAAAACTCAATGCGTTTTCAAGAACAAGGGCAATAACTCATACTTGATATTTTTCGATTTGTTTGATTTTCAATAGACTTCATCCTTAAGTGATAACAAACCAATTGATAGGTCTAACCTTTCACCTCGGCCTGTGCTTTCGTAACTTCAATTATATTTTGTTGTTACAACCACACTTACCTAAAAATATTACTAACAAAGAGTTGTTAAATAATCAGGATATTGAAAACTGCAGAAATCCCTTAATAGTTTTGTAATATTCTGGAAAATATGTTAGTGTTCTTATGATGGTGTTTCTTAGCTAAACTGAAACTTCTGGACTCTTGTCTTTTAACATTTCTTTTTGTTTTTTGCTTAAGTAACATTTTTTACTAGAAATTTTATGAACATCAAATAACTTTTAACATCAATTATCATTAATATTGCTATTGTAAAATGATTTAATTATATCATGAATGTTATCAAGAAGATCTAAATAATTCATTTATTCCACCTACTAGATTTTACAAATAAAAAATCAACAGGAGAAATCTAAAAGGATTCCTCAAGTTAATATATAACTTGTAAGTTACATTGGATCCTCATGAATCATATATCAACCAGTATAACAAATTTAGATGATTCAATTCCATGCACTTTAGCAATTCTATCCAGGTCATCTTTCAGAAAATCAAATCTTTATTTTTCACTTCTGTCATGATTTTAAAACTGGATACAAGTTCACATCCATGTCAGAATAGAAGTAATGGACCAATTTTACAATAAAAGCTTATATTACTTTTCAGATAAATATACCAAATAAATACATAATCTACATCAACTCTCTGTATGAGATACTGTGTTCCAGTGAGTCTTGGCTTTGTCATCATGAGTATTTCAATTGTCATAGTGCTTGAACATTTGTATATAATCATCATTGCACTCAGATATCAGTGTGTCTGTATCAGACACTAGGGTTGTTGAGAAGAAAACTCAATCTATTTAGTAGACAATGGAGGGGAAGATACTCAATAACAAGTTATTACAGAAAATAATTAACTGGAACTGTCAGGATGCCCAAAGCTAGTATAAAATACGTTTAGAAATCCACTTTACATTTAATAACAGTAATTTTCTAACACGTTTTAGAGAGTATTGTTCCTAAAATAAATGTCATTTTATACTGGGTGTCTATAATACTGTCATTTAGTATATCTTAAATTGAGAGAAGGGAAACAGCTGACCACTCAATAACAACTATTGTGTCTGAATCTTATCTAGTCAACTTATTAAGGGGAAAAATGAGCTACAGGTGCCCGCACACCACAACAATCACAATTGTGTGTAGTTGCAATAAAGAATGGTGGTCATGAGAACTGAACACAATTTCAGCTATCTGTATAACTTTTACATATCACCTGTAGATATTTACTATAGAATCATTAGTGAAAATGAAAGAAACTGAAAGTGATGCAGTCTAAACTTCCACATAACATTTTTTTAACATGGTAGAGAATCAAACGTTGTATTCTCAATTCTGAAATTAAACTCTATCAGCAAATATACTCTTGCCTGAGAGTAAAATGGACTTACTTTTCAGATAAAATAGGTGTAGTTATAAGTTTCTGTATAAAATCATCTAAACCTTCTCTTCGTTGTTTGATAAATTCTGGATCTAAATTACCAAATATTTTCTTTCCTGGCAGTCTCAGATTGGAATCAGGATTGATCTTCTTAATCTGAAATACATACAAAAATCATCCTAAAAACTCATTGATATGGCAACATATCCAAAACCAAGACGACTCTATACTCAATTTACAGGTATACTATGGGGTAGGCCTTGTTTCAAAAGTAATATACAGGTTGCATACTCAGAAATGAAATGACGCCCAACAACAACACAAATCACATATCACCTATTCCTTGAAATTCCCAACTGCTAAAATAATATATGAATAGCCTTAAATTAACTTTTAACTTACAATGGACAGTTCCTCATATAACACTGTAGGGTACCAAAACTAACAATAGTAAATTATTACCTACCCAGGTCAGCAAAATACAGTTTATATACATTATAATTAAGAATGAAACAGATGTGTTATTATGATCATTATGATAAAGCCTGACCAACCTACATGAAATTTAAATACATTAAAAGCAGCATTAAATTTCTATCAAAAAATTACTTGCATGATTTCATTTCACAGTAACATGTGTATTACTACAGAGACAAGCGGTTGCCAAGCAAGATACGCCCACTTACCCAAAAATATTAGTATATTGAGGGTTGTGGCTTTCATTAATGTGTCAAATCAAACCTATATTCAAAACTTACACATCAAATGGAATAAAATTCATAAACACAGACACAAACTGTTGCCTTTATTACGTTCACAATCCACTTGTAAGTATTTTCAGTAAGCTAAATGTCGAAACTTTATATATTTATATTTGAACTTGTCCAAGATCTTATTACTATAATCAATAATAAAATAATATTTCTTTAAAATCAGACAAAATTATGGCCTCATTCCCGTTTATAAGCTAATGTAGGAGTATAAAAATGTATTGTTTACAGTTTTTATTTCAATGCACAGCATCTCCAATCAACTGCTTTTCTTTTTTTTTAACTTTGAATCCTTATATGATAAGAATATCCCAGACTTTATAAGGAGACTTTAAGGAACTATATTAACTTAACAGTCCAAGGAAAAAAATATTTCAATACTCAGCTTTCTCATTCATTCTCTTATCTAATAAACAAATTTTATGCAATTAACAGATCTGAAGTTGAGAATTGTTAAAATAGTGCTCAATACATTAAATGTAGCGTGAAATATAAATCTATGAATAGAAGTATGTATATAAATATTAAAATCAATGTATTTGTACATGTTCTTAAATCATATATTTTGTGACACAATTAAAATCTAACTGTCTTGTAATCTTTCTTATTGTCTAGACAATTTAACTTATAAATAAACTTAAAGGATGCAGGTTAAAACTCATAAATGTCATTTGTCAGACTTTACCAACACGTTCTAAGAATTATTCTACCTCAGACACAGAAGCAAATCATGTAAAATTAATGAGCTTATATATCATATTATGCTCAATACTGGAGAGTCAATTTTATATACAATTTATGATTTTGTTAATGAAAAGCCATTTACTTAATTCCAAGAGGTTTCTATATATTCACAAAGTAGGTGATATATTACTACATTAATTTTGAGTTCAATGGAGGCAAGATACTTGTAGCTTTACATGCAATTAATTATGATTTAGGATCAGGGTTGTAGAAACAGTGGTGGTTGGTGCTGGTTGGCAGCAGCTTCACCAATCTGTACTACAATAACAATAACTCAGGCTTTGATCACTACACTTTGCACTTTTAATCTGTCAGTTGATTTCTTCAAGCTAGACCCTGTTAAGGATCATTAGATTTTCAAAAGTTTTGAAATGTGGATTATTCATGTACATCCAAGACAATCTGTGTTATTGAATTACCAATCCAGGGAAATGATTAAATCAATGACTACTTGGTGTGATCAATTAATTATTAATGTCAATTAAGGCCATCCTACCTATACTGAATCCAATTCTAAACTTGTCTTAGGCAATGTACTATTATCCTATTGTAGTTTTGATAAACCTAATGAACTAAAACTTTTGCTAAACAAATGAATTAAATACCACACCTGAATGACAAAAGATATTTCTACAATTAACAAGAATGTATGGTTTATTTCCTTCTTTTATACTTTGCTTATTTCTTTAAGAATATTTATTTGTTTGCAAC
Source organism: Lottia gigantea (assembly GCF_000327385.1). NCBI lineage: Eukaryota > Metazoa > Mollusca > Gastropoda > Lottiidae > Lottia > Lottia gigantea. Next base: position 5,854,893 of record NW_008706746.1, read on the forward strand.
TTCCCTTTTTAGTTCAATAGTTCAGTTTTTTAACCAACTCAATAGGTGTCCTATTATCATGAGATACATTCATTTAAAAAATACTAAATGTTAAAATATAATAAGATAATGATCATAAAACAACATTAAATTTAGAAAAGCTCAAAATAAACCAAATCAAAATAGATTGAACATATTCGATTTATGATTAACGGACACATCTAATTAGACACTAGGATTATCCCTTAACCCTAATTCCAGTTCTTTTCTGAAACTATAATCTTAGTTTGAATGCATTGTTGCAACTTCTCATGACTTACAAATGTACATCAATCTGAAAACTGAAACTTTATTCATCTGAAAAGTAAATACTATTTGCTGAAAGAATTGTGTTTCCATGGAGTTCAATCCCTTCACAACAATATTTCCAAATTCAGGTGTCAAAGAAAAAAGAAACAAGTATATTTTATTAAGATAACAACTTAGGTTTGTAGAGATCCTGTCTACTACCAGGTCCTTGGTCAAATGTCTTGGCATCAGTCTTTCCTGGATTATCTGTACCCATTTACAGCTGGGTCGACTGGAATTATGATAAAAGATAACAATATTTAAGTTCATTGGAATTTCAAATGGTGACCAAGATTTGCAAATATATGAAACAAATAAAGATGATGTAGAAATCTTGTTTGTAAAATGATATTCAAATGAACTCTCAATTCTCTTAATATAGCATCAAATTTTCAGCTTTATATCAAAGAAATCTATTTATCTATTAATCTGATTTATCCATCATCATGCCAATTACTTTCAGATGAACTTCACTAAAAAAATCTATTCAAAAGTCATACATACACTTTCTGTTAATGGTGATTAATACCTTTTATAAGTACCATAATAGTCCAAAACATTAAATTTACATTGTATCGAGTATTTAAATGAATATACTGCTATAAACAGCTTTCTCCCTCTTTCTATATCTATATAAATCTACCATACCTTCACCATATGTTATTAAACATTGCCTTTACGTCAGACTCTATTTTATATAAATACCTACTCTCATTAAATAAATATACTTTTTTAAAGTGACCAAACTATTCTAAACATTCATATCATAATCTAATATATCTGTATCAGACATAATATTGAAAGTAAATATCTAGCACAATCATGGAATTATTGGCATAAACGATTACTCTCAAGGTCATTCACACTAGCTTTTCCCCTTTTACTCTCTCTCAAGACTGGGGTGTCCAATGAGAAATAAACATTCAAAACCTCCAAAGCAACTAAAGTGGCTGTTTATTTCAGAAATATCTGTATCAATAATAGTTAATTTTTCAGTTATGCCTGGATAATAGGTTAATGACTTTGTTTCTACTGTAAAGTTTTAATGATGAAATGAGCACCTGTGCATTTCAATCAAATAACTAAATATTCACAAAGTTGTTTTATAACATGGAATACTCCTACACATAAATCTAATAAAACATTTTTATGTACCGTACTCTATCTGATAACTAACTTGCATACAGTGTGAGACAAAAAAATTAGCAACTGACTTTTTTTTTACCTACATACCATTATTCTCATTTCAAACAGATAGCTACGGTAACATTTGGATTAAACTAAAACTAAATGATAACTGGTAAGCTTTCTGAAAAGTTGAAAAACTCAAATGTAGGGTGACATCAGGTGTTACACATTGGCCAGTAACCGAGTGCAACCTCATGGACTTAAACTTCTGTCTCATATTGGAAGACAATTTATAATGTAAAGAGACAAACTTTTTCAGAAAAAGGAAGACATCATTAAATGATGATCACTTCTTTATGTCTAAATAATCTGATATTAAATATCAAATATGAATTTTCATCAATAGGCAGTGCTAACATAATAGACTGAATGGTATAACCACTGACAGTTACCCGACAATTACCCATCACAACATCAATTCATTCATATGGGGATGTGAGGTGATCATTTCGCACAATCAAACTTTTGATATATGACAACATCCTCTAAGCACGAACCTTAAGTCATATTAAGCTAAGACTAAGATGACACAGGCACTGACCATAAAAAATGGATGCAATGAATCGTCTAGCAGAATAATCTTTAATTAATATATGAGCTTTAATATGATATAAACCTCAAGTGACATCTTATACACAAAACATGTTTCTAGGAGAAATAAATAAAATTTATTCAAAAGGACCCAGAGAAAACCACCAAAGTAAACATTTTACTGGATTTGATTTACTCTAAATGAAGTCTGATTTCTACTGCTTTAAGTTATCTTTCCTAGACTTCAAGCTAATTTAGATAATTTAAATAGCGAAAATGATTTATTATTTTATGTTATTTACAAGAGGTACTTTGTTAAATTGCCAACAACTTTATGCAATAAATTTGAAATGTCATATAAAACAAGTCATGTTTAGTTTTTTAAAAAATATAATTTTTATGTAAAAGATCATTGATAATAACCATGTAGTTCAATGTTTATAAATATATAATGGTTCTTACTTTAAAAAACATTCATGCTAATCAACGTTACAAGTAATTTGAATATAAAATTGAATATAGTATAATTCATGATGATAGAAAATAAAATCATGAGACACTAATGCCCCTAGCAAACTGACGTCAATGCATTTTTAAAAAAAATCTAAGTTTCTCTGAGTAAACAACCAGCTCGTACAATAAAATGCAATGATAATTTGAATGACTGACATCTGAAGAATGTCAATAATACTTCACTCTCAGTTAGCAGATTAAATTATTACTCATCAAATAGTATTGTTTACAGAAGAGTTTAAGTCCTCTACAATTCTTCAATTCAGCAAGAAAGCAGAATGAGACATAAGCTAAAACCATAAGTTTGCTACAGGCCGTGATCTTCACAGTTGGAAATTGAAAAAGAGCAGACTAATTTTTCCCCATTGTACACTTCATGGTCTAGTCCATCGTCATTAAAATTCTCTTTTCATTTACACTTCATTTATTTAACCTATTGTTATAGATCTATAGATTGTCATGGTTTTTTTTAGCTTTTATCATGTGAACCCTGTTTTAAACGACAGATCTTCAGCACTTGCTACATTTGGGAAGTCTCGGTTCCCTGGCTTTGTTTGAGCAGCAACATGGAAACAGTTCTATTGCAATGATCTCCTGAAATGAGTATTTCCAATCAGAATCAAACAAAAAAAATTCACATATTACATTAACTATTAGACTGTGCATACAAGATATATAATAATAATATAGCTAGGTATAGGACTAGAAAATAAAGTAAATATTTACAACCTACATTATAATACTGAGTTGCTTTATCATGTCATTCCCCTTTAAAATCCTTAACTTAACATTATCACATGATCTTGACCTTGATTTCAATATTCTTATAGATAACAACAACTTATTCAGGTGTTCATCTTGATAAAACAACACCATTTCAAACAAACAATGACACACATACATCAAGTGTTCAGACTATGAGAATTATGCTACTGGCACATGAACAGTCTTTGTCGCTGATTTTTGTCGCCAACTCGAATCTTGACTAAAATCTCAAATGTACCCACTCTTCCACAACAAGATTATTGCCTTGCCAACAGGGTTTATAATATCAAACCAGTTTGATGCCGATAATGTTGTTGTCTGCAAGACAAAGCACTATCATCTAATCATATTCATTTTCTTTTCAATTGAATGATATTCATGAGATTATTGACATATTGGAAAACGACCAACTGTATATTTTTGAAGCCGGTTGCTGGAACCCTTATCGTGGCAAAAATCATTCTACTAGACCAATTGACTACTTATATCTGCCCTAGCACAGTTTCCTTTCAAACACACCAAGTGATACTTTTGATTACTAGCCAAAGAAAGTGTTTTATGACAGTAAAATATCATTATGTATTTATGAAAGTAATTATTTTCAATAATGTTCAAATATTTATCTTGAGAATTCACCAAATTGATTGTAGGATGTATATCTACAATTATGGATTTGGTGATGTCATAAGACTAAAAAGAAAACCATTGAGGATCAAAATAGAACTACTTTTCCATTTCTAAGACACATATAGAATATACAAAATTGAGAAAACAACGTAATACAAAAAACACTATACTTCTAAAATTAAAAATGAGGCCATTAGCAAACTTCATTTCAAAAACCTTTGTACCCCTTTAGTATATATGGTTTGATATGAGCCTACAATCTCAAAATAACTGGTAAGTAGGACGTAAAACTCCATTCATTTCATTTCATTTCAAAATATCTGGTAACTAGGAGGGATTTAAACTTTACCACAATAGATCACCAATTGTTTTCAAAATAACACGATTTATTCCTGTAAGTTAACATAGTCTCAGAATCATTATTCCATTTTATGCTATTATTATAATAGTGTACAATAAATATAATAATATTCATAACTTACATAAGAATTGAGGTGATGTTGGACTGACCTAGCTTGTATGACCTGGTCACTAGCTATCATTGACCTTTATTATACAATCTACAATTAATACATCTACCTTGATCCAATTCTAATATCATTTTATAATCTTTGAACATTCTAATTCACAATACTATTTCCAGAAAAGTTTTTTCCCTTGCTCAACATGCAAATAATATTGGGCCCAATCCATGTCAATGAGTACTCTACTCTTTAAATTACAGACTTATGGATGGGTCTCACCTAGTATCAAGTCAAGAAAAATAAACCTTAATTCTTTGGTATTTTTGATACAAAAGCTCTATTTGATTGTAAAGATGAAATTAATTATACCAGATACTCCTCAATGTTAATATCTTGGTCATTTGAATGAATGAATATTATGTCCTATAAGTATTTATATTTGCACTAGAATACTGGAATTTATTGTACATATGTCTTTAATCTACACAGTGCACATTTTTTGTATCAGACTTTGACATAGACTCAAACTGTCTCTTTACATCATACTATATTAACTTATTGTATAGTTTTCAATTTTAACCAAGTAATTAACTCTACAACCTTAAGAACCAAAAAACTGCACACATACAAAATAATAATAGAATTAATGAATGAAATGAACTGAAATTAGAATGAAATAACTGAGTATGAATGAAACATCTGAGTATGAATTAACATCTGAGTATGAATAAACATCTGAGTATGAATTAACATCTGGGTATGAATGAAACAACTGAGTATGAATTAACATCTGGATATAGATGAAACATCTGTGTATGAATGAAACATCTGAGTATGAATGAAACATCTGAGTATGAATGAAATATAGATGTTTATCATAGTTTGAAATCTGATAACTTTTAAATAGTCAAGTTTTTATGCATTGGAGAATTTTGAATTTTGAAATTTAAAGCCTGGTTTTCCCGTAATTGAGTAAAAAAACGTACCATGCTCATTGTAACTTTCATTACTTCCTGTAATTGATGCATAAGCATAAACAAGAATAATTTCAATAAGGTCAATCATACAGTTTCAAACTCATTTTATGTTTCATATCAGTGGAGTCTCATATCTATGAAATATAACTATCAAATACCGTATAAGAGTCAGTAAGTCTGAAACTACCTATATAAATAATATGTGTAATATAAGGTAAAAGGTTAGTGAGGTTTTCATCCTGCTTTCTCTATGTTGTAAAACTCATTAGTCCAATGATGTATGGTTGTGTCAAAAGTCATCTCTAGCTTGTTAAAATCAGAGAGGAAATGGCTGTAATTACATCTACTGTTATAGTCCAGAATCAAATCTGAGAATGTCATTTTACTTCATTTAATTCATGACTCTATTTTGTAAATATACAAATTGTAAATAGCATTAAGATTCTCAAATGTATATCATTTTTCTCTTTATGAATAATTCAACTCAAATTGAACTGTAGTGTCTTCCAAAGTGGTTGCATAAGTTTGTTTTTTATTGAATCAAAAACAACTCTGTTAGGTTCATTAAAAATCAAGTGTTATATCAGCTGTGCCAATACCTATTTATGAAAACCACCCTACTCCTTCTATCTCTTCAACATGAATAAATTTCATATCTATCAAGACACAATAGGAATCTCATGACCATAAATGAAACATGGAAAATACAGGATTATAGTAAAAACATTACACTTACTATTACCATAGAGAATAAAACTTAGTCCTCTTAGTCAACTCTTATAAACCAAAATGTAAAATATCAAAGTTGACGGTAGATTTAATTGAAAGAGAAGTCTATTTGTTATAAAAAAGGATAATATAATCTTACACTTCAACTCAGCAGAAAACAACATCAACAGTCTGACATTCAACTGATCTTCAAATCTAACATCATTAACATATAGTATAGGATATACCTGTAACTTACAAAATATACTCTATATTAAACTCACTATGGTGAGGATTATGTCATCAAGTTAAAAGTTAGATTTCCTATTCAGCTAAAGAAAGAATTTGTGGAATGAATTGAATATAAGAATGAAGGCTCACATTGAAATGAATTTAGGTAAGAAGACTGGTAATGCAAAACAGTGTGAAGCAATGTTTATATCAAGTCAACACCTCCCAAACTAAACAGATGCACATAACTTTCTTGTCCTTGTCTTTAAAAAATTGAATATTTCTTATATTGATTGAAATTGACCTTGAACTTGATAAATAATAAACAAGTTCATACACCTTTGCATGTGTGATCTGACAGATTAACTTCAAAGTCCGAACCATATTGGAACAAGAGGCAACCACAAAATAAACCATGATTTTGCACAATATCCTGGCTAGGTGACAAGACTATAGGGGCTTATTTAAAGTGTTACTAACAATTTCACATAAAAATTTACCCAATGTGAGTTTAAATGAGTTATTTTACATGTCTTATTCAAAACATTCTAAATTGTAAATAAGATTAAGATTATTGAAGCTAGTGTATATGCTCATTACTGCTCTAATGTGAGAATTCAATGGCAGGTATTTAATCATTTTCTAGATAATAGGTAACCTAATGTCTGCATTATTCAGTTGTATTTATTTATTTCAAATAAGAATAATGAAATTTCATTGATTAGCCATAACAATCTTAAAGATGCAGATGTGAGCAGTACAAGATACAAATTGATTCCAATATTTAGAGACTTTCACAAACAAGTAAACAAAATTCATCAACATTCCGTGAAATTAACAGTGTTAACACCAGTTGAAACTTGTCTAGGAGATTTCCCTCATGGTATATAATGAATTTCAAGATTCAAATATATTTCTGTATCTGCAGTGTAACCTGTTATCAAATCGACTTTGATCCTAAGTTATGAAATATGAACTTGACCAATAGATAGAAGATAGAACTGAGTTTCAGCAATCTATATCTCATTTCATAATCTAAATTCTGACAAGTAGTTTCCCACTAATCAACAAAAATATAGTTCATCAATTTAGATGTCACCAAAAATATTAGTACATCCTAGAAGTGAGAACAGTCTAAATCAGGCCTTTGCAACCTACGGCCCGCAATTGCTCTTGTCACTATCGGTGTGGCCCGCAGATTGTTGCTACCTAATCAGATATCGAAACCCGTTATATACGCGCTGTTATATTAAAGTATGACGTCAAAATGAATCTAACTAATCAAATCGTTAACGAGGTCTGACCTCGTGTGAAACAGTGATTTTACGTCAAATATGTCTGTTATTTGCAATGCACATTGAAATACGTTATGGAATAAATGCATGTTTCTCATTGTTAATTCCATGATTTATTGATGGTTGTTTACGTGGCCCACAGCCTACACGCATCCCTCAAATATGGCCCACCCTTGCAGAAAGGTTGCACAGGCCTGGTCTAAATTGGTAAGGAATGCTTTTTATCTTTTAAAGGAGAACCAGTCATCAGATTATAAATCTGAAAAATGATTTTGATAAACACTTTACAAGTCATTTTGATCAGAAGACAAGCACCCACTACCACAATGAGATCACTGAATTCAAAATAAGCAGACATACTTAGACAAATTTCGATGGTTTTGAAAGGAAGCATCCCCATACAGAAAGATAAACCCTTTACAAGGTTCTAAAGGAACCTTGCATTGATATTTCCTGAATTATGGGTCCACTAGAATAATAAAAAAATATTCAATGTAATTTACAAGTGTTGTGTGTAAATCATGAAGAACAAATTGGTTAATCCTTATGACTTTATAGACAATAAATACCACACATCTCTATTCTACAAAACAAACATGTACAATCTAATCTTCAAACATAAACAGCTATTAATAATTAGGCTTAATGCCAGTGATGCAATTGCTGGCCATTATTCTTAGATTATATGTACCTACTCCATCAAACAGATATTCAGATTCCAAAAGACATGGTTCTTCAAGCAGTATATATCTACATCATAATAATATCAAATATTATTCAATACATGCCAACTAATCATGTCTATAAATTATCAATTATCTCAACATTAATGAGATAAAAATCATTACTGACTATGGTGATCTCTCAGAATGGAATACCACATTGACAATCACCAACTTAAAGCCAGTGCATAAAACAGTGTGCAAGGCAATTAATGAAAATTAACTTACCTTTTCAAATAGAGAGTGGAATTCATTGTATCTTCTGAATATAAACCAGGATTTTCCTTCAGCATTGACAACCACTTTATAGACCTGTAGGGGAAAGATATGATGTATAATCTCCAGAAAACGGTATCTTGATTTGCATTTTTTCTTCAGCCTTTTCCCCATCATTTATCCTCCAACTAATTAATTCAAATTCGCACATTTGTCAACAATTTCTAATTCAATTTATTATTCTATGACTTGTTGAAAGTTAGTGATGAATGATATGACATTTTTTCAGTTTATCTCATGTTGATGAATGAAATGTTGGTTAAATCTTCTGACATAATGATTATTTTCTACCAGATGTCATAGTACAATAATATTTTCAAATTCTCATCAGCAGTTTATAATATCAGGGACATTTATCTATATTAACAACTTTTATAAACTTTATTGGAATGTTTCTTGATGTCTTATGAAAAAGCTACACGAAGCTAACAGTCACATTCAGTCTTTTCTACCTCATTTATCAATTCCTAAAAAAACACTCAGAAAGAAATTCCATTATTTCACAGAATGAATTTTTTTTGTTGTATTCAGACAACAACCTGTGTTCTGATCACTGGTACAGTGAATGTTGATGTTAATAGAGAATAGCAATAAGTAAAGTAATGTAACTGTGACTGGTCAGGTTTCCAGATATGTTAATTCAATTATCTCAATGTTGTAATCATATTGATCATCACATTACACTTAGTTTATAGTTCATGAACCCTCTAGTTCTAGGTCTGTAGTATTAACCCTGGTATTAGTGTATTTCTTCTTAATAACTATATTGTCAATCAATGTCAACAACATCAGAGACATTTTCTACAGCTAACCATAACATAGTACTGAGAAACTTTAAAATACACACATTATTTTCTTTAAATTTCATCTTTTTAGTGCTTTCATTCCCACAGTTCCAAAATATTAATCAATACAAGATATTGGAGCAATCCATGAATCATGGAATTCTCCTCATTGAATTTTGTTTTTAAACATAAACAGAAATAAACAACCTAAAACTCTCTTAGGACTGAAGTGACACTTTGATAAGTTTTAATTCTCTGAAGCAATCTTTTCATGTCAGGTCTACTTAACATGGAAATTCTTCAAAATGTTATGTAATAATAATTTGAAATGTTCTGTTGAACTCTGAATTATTCCAAGCAGAAATGTATTAAAAGCTACACCAGAAATATCCAATTCAAGAGTAATCGCATGGAACACGCACATAAACCAATATTATATTGAACAGTATGGTTGTCTCTAGTCAATAGAAAAGTTGGCAATAAAAGGAAATATTGGAAATCTTCATCAAGTTCCTGTCTTACGTCAAATGTAAGCCAAAATCAATTGTTTGGTATTACCTTGTCACCTTATATTGTCATCATTATTATATTATATTGAATATAGTTTATTAAAGTGACTCTATTGTTGTTTCTTTAATACAAACTAGTGAATACAGCCTTTAACAAGTACACATACTATATATAAAAAATCTGAGTAATGGATGCATATGAGGCTTTAGATGACTCTTTATCTATTTTTTTCAATTATGTATTTCTAATCCTCACAGTTATTTTAACTTTGGATCATGCTACAGTTTAAGAACATCTCCTTGATGGTTTCATGTTAGGAGATGGCCAATTTTGTTTGAAAAGGTTGAAAAATTGAAGCCTGTTGCACCTAATTGTTCTTTGTTTTACAGTGTGTGTTATTGGTGGTATTAATTAGTAGGAGGTATATATATATAGATATAATATTAAACAATTTCATTTTTTAAATTTTCCAGATAATATCAATAAAAACTGTTCATTCACATCTATTTTGAATTTACCATCGTGTCTTCATCAGCCTAAAGCATAAGGTTTTTGGTATTTTACTTTAAGGATTCTTTCTTCTACCAAATTTCTTATAAATATAAAGATAACACAGTGAAAATGAATACTTACTATGTACTTCTTGTCTTTTTCCCAGGTTTGAAAATCAGAAATACTGGCTGAGGTAGCACTATTATCCTTATCAGTCATCCTTCTACCTAAAAAAAGGGAACATAACTTCAAAAATGTTTTTAAACATTACTCCAGAAAACCTTGATATTTTCTTTATCTCATTTTATCACTCATTCATTCAATCTACATATTTCATCTAAAAAGTAAACGGAAGGAATCATTAAAATTGGAACTGTCTGCAATTGTAAGACCCAATTATCTTTAGACCACACATTTACCAATAGGTCATAGCGCATAAACAAACCATAATTTTAAGAAATATATAGCCAAAAATAGATATCTAATAGTACCAAAAGCGAAGTTTCTTATAATTAAGGTTAAATTGGTAATTTTTATAATCTTTTCTTCAAAACACTGACAAATATCATAATCTTTATTTACAATATCCTGGTTCTGAATTTTGTAAAGAAAACAGATGCCCATATTATTAAATTTTCAAAATAAATCTAATATTACATAAGTAAAATGCATTTCAAATTTCTTTCAAATTTCTAGACTAAAACCTGAGGCAAACGAGAGTTTTGTCTGAGAAACATTATTTTGTGACAAAATTCCCTCGGGTGCATTTGTATATAAATTTGTTTATTCTTAAAGGGGAACAGTCGGCATTTTCAGGGATTGATTTGGGTATTTATTGTGCTTTAATAGTCTTAAGAAGTACTAAAATGCACGAAAATCCAAAATCCCTTCAAATATACCTCAAACTAGAAATTTTACAGTCTATTCCTATATATGTGTTTTTTATATATGGCATAGTCTCACTAAAATGCCAGTTGAATTTTTAACTTTCAAATGTAAATAATTATGGATACACATGGATTTGAAGGCTCAAATTTCGACGATGAGCTGTGAATACTATTACTGATCATGTAAGCTAAAAAAATTCCTGTTTCTGAAACTAAAGTATAATTGGTGGAATGGATAGTGAAGGCGCTCCGCTCCTTTAAAGACAAAATTTTTTTCGATAATCAAACTTGTTGCAATTTTCTGTGCTTTAAACAAAAAAATATTTTTAAATATAATTTTTGTCTACAACAAATAGATCTAGAATATCTCATTATGTTAAATAAAATAACATTTCAACCCAGATGTCATGTGCGATAAAAAAACATGCAACAAAGCAAAGTAAATGTTCCTTTTTCAACAATGTCTATTGTAGGGCCTATGCAGCTAACAAAAACACATATAACAAAGTCTTTTGTTTTAAACAGAAAAAAAGCTGTCATCTGCTGCTGCTTCTTGGACGTTGAAAAAAAATTCATTAATTAGGAGGACCAAACTGCTGTTGTTCAATTGTAACCTATCTAAGGGAGACAACTAATATATTCTATGTTGAATGCAAAATAACTAAACATGTTCAGATACTTATCTACTTAATACTCTTTTAGAAGATAACTATTTGACAGTTAGAAATCAAACCAGAGTGCAGAAAAATAGAGTATTAATGTTAAATTTATTTCATATTCGTTATTAATAATAAGGCAATTCTCTGATTATTTGGAAACTGATAAGAAACTATACAGATAATAAGATAAGACAACTGACAAACATCAAATCCGCAATTCATCTTAAGGTAAACTGATAAATGTTACGTAAAAAAATATCAAACTTGTTACTTGTAGAGAATTTTCTAAGAGTCTCATAGAACTGATATAAATTTTGTAATAAACCTGTGGAGGACCTTTTACTCTGTAACAGAATTTAATATTCCTCCATACCTGTTGAAATTATTCCTTCCACTAAATGATTTACAACACATCTCACTATTGACTGATATGGACTTCAGTTTTATTGTATTTTCATACACGCACATAAATCTAATATAAATTAACCTATCTCTCATATACTTACAAAATAAAATCAATTTCCAGTCAAAGATTAAAGGCTTTCATACTTTTATTTTAATATCATCAAACTTCCTCTCCTTTCAACTAATTTGACACGCCCCCATTTCACCTCATTGAACTTTGATCTTTGGCCCTGGCCGGTTTCTTTCGATCATCCGTTTAGATAATCAGTCAAAATTCTGAAGCAAAAATATTCAAATAAAAGAAAATATTGGGTTTGATTTTATTATAAAGTCGTGTACGATTCTTTGAAGCATAAGAACGAGGAAATAAAAACCGAGAAAAGGAAGAATAATATCAGTCAAAGTTACCCCATTCACGTGTGTTTGTTTACATTCTTTTCGACCAATCAGATTCCAACATTTCTATTTCTTCATTCACTATCTATCCCAGAGTCCACCACGGCATAGTTTCTCACAAACAAAATGGTGCCTACGGTTGAGGTAAATATGAGATATTCCATACTTCGATGATGGTTGCTGTATGATTATAGACTTTAACTGTTTTTCAAAGTAACACCAGAAATAATATGATCATAGTAAATAGGATTAAACATCTTGATTGATGTTCATTATTGATAAATGAGATGAAAACAACAGTAAGAGGGCACCTGTTTGTTTTTCTAGGCTATGTCCTATGACTATGTTTATTATAGCCTATATAGGCTTGTTTTATTTACCAGTAAATCATAATTGTTGTAAGCCTATCTTGATATGCACTGGATGAGCTACATAACTGGTCTATTTATTCCTCACCTTTTTTCTATTACAGGGAATGGATGACAAAGGCCAGAGCAACACCATTTTGTTCAATGCCTCTAAAAGAGAAATTTTTTCTTTGACAAATGGATTAAAAACATTAAACAGAAAGCTCAGATCAACATGGAAATTAGTAGGGTAGGTTATTACTAGACAAGAGGGGATCTAAGGTAGTGTTATGATGGACACTGAAACCGTATAAAATATATATGGATCTGTTTGGTATTACATGGCCATGAAGCTGTATGATGCCAGTGCCTGTGTATAATATTCAATGGGATTTTATTATTATGTGATCATGATTGTATAAACATTGCCCATCTTTGCCTATATGTATCTCAAGTAACTGGTACCTCTGACAAAAAACATTATTATCATAGTATTATGAATATTCTTTTTTCTTTTTTTTGTACAAAATAATGATTGATGGACAAAACACATCACATTTCATTTTAGAAATAAAGAAGAGATAACAGAAGAAAAGTTGTCGCAAGCCAGAGTTTTTGTTACAGTTGGTCCAAGAGAGAAGTTTTCAGCACTTGAGGTAAAAATGTCTACTGAACTCAACCTTGATAAGCTTTATTCTATTTTGAAGTCAAATTTCTGTTTTTTGATAACACATTTTATAAAGGTAGCATTGTTGTTGAAGACAAAAAAGATGTAATTCTTTTTCTAGTTTGATGCTATAAAGAAATATTTAGAAAATGGTGGAAGTGTTCTTATTTTGGTTGGAGAGGGTGGTGAATCCAAATTTGACACGAACATCAATTTTCTGTTAGAAGAATATGGTATTATGGTTAATTCAGGTTGGTGTTTTAATCTAATAATTAGTCTAACCTGTGATTTGAGTTGACTTTAAATTGCCTCAAACTTTTGCTTCTATGGTCAGATTTGTTAAGACTGAACATTGATTGTAAATTACTAACTACCTTAGTTCAACTTTTGTTTGATTTACAGATGCTGTAGTGAGGACATCATATTTCAAATATTTTCATCCAAAAGAAGCTTTAATAGCTAATGGTGTATTGAACAGGTTGGTAGTGTATATATTGTGTATCAATTTAAAATATAGTTCATTGCTTGGCAAATCACACTATTGTTGGCACCACTTAACCTGGTTATATTTGTGTGCTTTGGGGAAGACACAAATCACATAATGCCTTGACATTATCAAGATAGGAAAATATATACAAATTTTTTACCAGAGGGACTGACAGTGAACATATGATCTTAGGCCCAGATAGTGCATGTTAAAATTTATGTGCACTTTGAATCATGAAAACAGTAAGCTGATATCTTTGTCCAGACTAAATTAACCTCATTGCACACTGCATGGCATTATGTGTCCTCATTAACTCAAATATGTGTACAAAAGTAGGATGTAAAATTTCATTTCATTTGAAGACTTTTCTACTCCCTATGCATCTTAAAACTAATAAGTTTATGGATTCTTTTGTGCCTGGTAACAACTAATAAATGAGGTGATACACAATTTAATATAAAGTTAAGTTATTCTGTTATTTTATTATTTCAGGGCAATAAGTCAAGCAGCTGGGAAAACATTCGCAGTGGGCGGAGAAGAAGATACTAATAATGCACAGTAAGTAATATGTCTATAATGTAATGTGTGATTTACATATTTAAGATTTTACACCTAATTAACTGAAAAAATAAATTTATCATATTGCACAAAAGACTACACAGTCTCCCCAGTTTTCTTTTTGATTAATGATTATCACCCTTGTAATGAGTGATATAAATTTAACAGTTCTAATAGATATTTTATCATTGAAGTACATATAATGTAAACCTGATAATTGGCTTTATTCCAGAGCTTTATCATTTTTATATCCATATGGAGCTACTATTAATGTTATAAAACCATCATATGCTGTTCTATCAACTGGTAGTGTTTGTTTCCCTTTAAACAGGCCAGTTTGTGCTTTACACACTACAAAGGTTAGTAAAATTATATCAAGCTGTGTAAAAGGAGAATCTGGTTAGTATGTAGTTTGAGAAAGTAAGTTTCAGTTATTTTTCTGACAAGGTACTTCACTAAACTTAGTTCATCAAAACCTCTTTTCTAATTGGTATTACTATGTCGTTACACAGTACTGAATATATCAGAATACTTTCAAGTTGTGCCAAAGCTTTTTCTATTTAAAGCAACTGATAGTTTGAGTTCTTATTAATGATAGATTCAAATATACTGATTTTTTCTATTATGTTACTTTTTAGGCTAGCAAAGGTAAACTAGCAGTTGTTGGCTCTGTACACATGTTTCATGACCAATATATAGATAAAGAAGAAAATAGCAAAGTTCTTGTAAGAATTTTTTATTTTTGTCAGAATTGATCTTTATTATTCATTAACATCTTGATTTTTACCTTGTATTCATATAATATGGTACAAAGTAAAGGTCATAGCCTTGTTTCATAAAAAATCTTTGTCTCAAATTTATTGTTGGTCTGAAAATTTACATGTTTATAGAGAATATAAATTATGGCCAATATTAATATCAAGAAATGTTGCAAAACAGAATTCTTGATCAAATTCAAATGTTTTACGTTTACCTGTTTTACGAAAGTTTTAAATTCACATGTTTTACAAAAGTTTTAAATTCACATGTTTTACTAAAGTTTTAAATTCACATGTTTTACAAAAGTCTTAAATTCACATGTTTTACAAAAGTTCAAAATTCACATGTTTTACTAAAGTTATAAATTCACATGTTTTACTAAAGTTTTAAATTCACATGTTTTACTAAAGTTTTAAATTCACATGTTTTACTAAAGTTTTAAATTCACATGTTTTAAATTCACATGTTTTAAATTCACATGTTTTACTAAAGTTTTAAATTCACATGTTTTACTAAAGTTTTAAATTCACATGTTTTAAATTCACATGTTTTACAAAAGTTTTAAATTCACATGTTTTACTAAAGTTTTAAATTCACATGTTTAACTCATGTATATTTGTATTATTTCTGTAGGATGTACTGATTAACTATCTTACTACAGATGATATCAGATTAAATGTTATAGATGCTGAAGATCCAGAGGTAATTATTCAATGAATATTATTACAGTCATAATGTTTCCTTACAATAACAGGGTGGAGAGAACTAAAATACTCAAAAAGGCATAATAGTCTTTGGACAGATTTCACTGGAGTGTGACATTTCTCTTGAACAATATCTAAAACTAGATCTATTACTTGATTTTTAGTTCTAATTTACATTTTCATATATGTATGTTTGTGTACTGTATGTATGTATATGTTATGTTATGGTGTGTATTATGTATAGATATCTGATTATAATCAACTACCAGATACAGCTAGATTAGCTGAAGAATTAAAAACATGTCTACAGGAGAGTGATGATATTCCACGTGATATAACTACATTATTTGATAATTCATTATTTAAATTAGATACCAGTATAGTACCTAAAGCTATAGAGTAAGTTGAATAGAATTTTGCTATTGATTTTTAAGACTGTGGCTTTGTTATTTAATTTTTATGAAAATATACAATTGATCCTGCTCAATATTTTTAAAAGTGAAAATTGATTTTAGATGACAATTGTTTAAGGTTCTTATGAATTTTTAGACAACATTTTATTGTTTGTTTCAGAGCTTATAGTCAATTAGGATGTAAACATGAGAATTTAACACTTATAACACCACAGTTTGAAACGCCCTTACCACCTTTACAACCTGCTGTAAGTTCAAAAATATTCCTCTTATTCAAATGTACCAAAACAAAAATCTCTCAAAAATTTGTTCCTACCTTTATGATACCTTTTGTGGTAAGTTTAGAACAGTGGTTTGAGAAGTTTTTAGAAAGAAAACCCGATAAATTGTACATTCAGCATCAGCTATATATAAATCAAATTCAATTTAGCAGTAAATGAAAGCTACTTTTATTAAGAAATTGACACTGTGCTTTGTAATGTATTAATAATCTTAAAATATTTTCAATAAACCCTCAAGTGACAGACAGATTTATAATTATTTTCTTAAAGAAATAATGTGATATATCGATTTTTATCTTAATATTAATTAGAATATTTTCTCATGTTGTTTTATATTTTAGACATTCCCACCAAATTTTCGAGAGTTACCCCCACCTCCATTAGAACTATTTGATTTAGATGAACAGTTTTCATCGGAAAAAGTTAGAATTGCTCAAATCACAAATAAATGTAAGTGGTTATATGTTTATTAGATTTTGAATATGAGAGACTGTAAATAACAGTCAGCTTTCAATGGCTTAGGACTCTTCACATGCCAATGATTCTACTACAGAGTTACTTATGCAATAATGGCAGTTGACATTCCTTAAATGAGTTGTATCAGGGCATATAAGTATGAAATCACTATTCCAAAGCAGTTTATTATATCTAGGGATCTTTGCATTAAGTTGCTTAGTTTTAGTGGAATTGCAAGACCCACAGATGTCTGACTGAAAATTGAAATTGTGCGATTGTGATACAAATAAAAAGTTAAGAAAACCTCCTTATAAAAATGGCACAACCCTTTGAAATAAGTATTTATTTTATGAAATAAAACTATTAAATGTCATTATTGAAACTTAATTCTTTTTTCTTTATGACTAGGTACTGATGATGATTTAGAATATTATACCAGAGAATGTGGTGATATATTAGGTATAATACAGAAATTACCTCCAGATAATAGAGATGCTAAACATGTCCTGGAATATGTCTTAACACAAGTTGTTGAATTTAAAAAGTTGAATCAGGTATGTTGATGGTTTGATTTGATAATTGTATCTGTGTGCGATAATATAGATGATCTAGATATTCACTGTAACTTTCATTGGCACATCTTTACTCCATTGAGTCTTCAATCTTGTTCTCTCAAGTATAAGAGTTATCTCTTATTTTGGTTTGATTCAATGATAACAAACTCGATTCAAATTATGCTAAATTTTCTTGTTTCTAGAAGTGCTACATGTTGAAATTAAGGTTGCACTGAAAGTACATTTCCTACTGTGGAGCAAACTTTGATAGTCTTTTCAGCTTGATAAAGTTTATTTATGCCATAAAGTGTCTTCAAACAACAAGTTTTGGGTTAAGACTGTAATGTTAGCACTCAATTTTATTGCAACTGCAAGAATATCTTAAAGTCGTGTTCTGTTATTTGATTAAAAATCCCAACTCTTTCAAACTATGGTTTTATTTTTTTAAAGGATCTCTTATAAAGTGTAAGTGTGGTGAATTTTGTAATTTATTTATATGGTGGAAGATATAGAATAGATTTTTTATTATATGCATGACCTATGCATGACCTTTCCCCAAGGCCTGTTTCATAACTTAATTAAAATAGTCCTTATAATTGATTATTGAACAAAGTTTTTGTCAATAATTTGTTAATCAAATGTGGAAATAGAAATTCACCGAACTATGTATCGATTTATATGCTTTAAATTATATGATTAGTTAGGTCATGCAGTAAAAAGTATTGCTTGCTTTTTTTTCAATTTTCCATATTAAATAGCTATGTTTTTTTTCCTTTTTATAACCCTTTTAAGTTTCAGGTCCTTCCATGCTTTGATACATATCATGATTTAAAAAGGGTGTATGAGTCAGATGACATCAAACCCTTGTCACATCCTTCATCACTTCCTGTGGTCTTCAAAACAAAATATTGCAAAAAGGGATGATAGGAGTTTGCTAGATTTAATAACTACCCTATATCAAATACATAACATGATTACGTATCAACAACTTGAAATATATATGTTAAAACACAAGGTAGTTTATAAACTTGTGTTAAGTGACAAGAAACAAGGCTAGTTTTTTTATGGAAAGAATTACTTAGTAGAATTAGTCAAATTTTACAGATTAAATTACAGGTCAACATAATATATATATTTTCTGTGGATTGTATTGTGGATTTCCACAGCATGATTTCATTACGATTTCAAAAATTCTAAAATTTAAGTGTTTAACACTCACTGTGTACATGTTATGTATCAGTTCTGGATTTGCTTAACTTAAAGTGATGTTTATATTTTTAATTTTTCAGGAACCACAGTATGAAGGAATGCCATATAGCTCTGTACCAGATTCTTATGAATAACAATTCAACAACTGTATTTTTTAATTGATCTTTTGAAAAGAAATGCCATGCCTTATTTGTGTTTTCAAATTTGAAATTGTATCAGGAGTATATTCTGATAATTCAACACAGTGAAAACAAGTCCCAATATTTAAATATGAAAAAGGCTCAACATTTCTTCTATCACATACTACACATAGACAGTCACTCTTTATTTTGTTTCTTGTTTTGATTTAGATTATGTCTTGTGTTATTTCAATATTGAATTCCTTATTGTGCATCTATTTTATTCCTGTGACTAAGGTTTCGTTTATGTACAAAACTTTTAACAATTGGTCTATAAAGTTTGACATTCTCTTACAAATTTTTCAATTCAGTGTAAAATATGGATAGAATCAATAAAAAAAATGTTTGTAAAATGATAAAGAAGATAACTGTTGCCAGTGTATATATATAGGTCAGATTTCAGTGGTGAATGATGCAGACTAAATCTCAAATTTATGTATTGTATTGTGTATAGAAATTATCCAGTCCGTCCAGTTTGGTTTAAGTTATGACTGTCCTTTTCTTTAAGTTGACTCTGTCTATAGATATGTTCAACACATATTGTAGTGTCTGCTTATTTATGGTTATTTTTTTTTAAAATCAATTTAAGTTTTCTCAAATATAAACAGCTGAAATTGACCCTACATCTAATTTTAAAACTATTTAGGCTAAGAGATTTTAGATAACTGAATTGAGAAGTTGCACTGTAACCAGCCTTGTTTTTTGTGTAAGAAATCTCATAATTATATATTAATGTAACTTTCCTTTCATGCTTTTAATTGTTTATATTTGTTAGAATTGTACATACATATATTTATTAAATTATAATCATAGGAATATATTCTTTATTAACGTAACCAATGTACTGGGTCATCTGTAATTTATGTGATTTAACTGGAATATTATTGGCCGTCCATCTTTTGGCTATGAGAAAAATTTGGATAGACCTGAACCATATAATTGTTGTTCTGATATGTCAGTTAATATATTTGAGGGTTGTCTAATTCATATTTACTGAACCAACCACATAATAGAGTTGGGTGACATGGGATTTTTCGTGTATCACGATACAGACAATTTTTCATCACGATAGTTGTGATATAGAAAATTTCTGGAAATAAACCCTTTATAACGTTATAAAGTATCTCGTTTAATGTTTCTGCTTAAAATTATTTGAAAAATGGCACGTGAGACCCAAGATCTAAGAGACATTGGTGTTATTCCCAATCGGACACAGATATACTTTTGTTTATCAACACCAAAGGATATATCCAGTGATGCATTCCCGTTGTAATGCATATAATGTACATTGTGATATTCCCTTATCCAACTCTTGTGGTTATCAAAAGCCAAGAGTGTGAGATATCAGTGCTGTAACATGTAAAGAACACATCATAAAAACCTCTCAAAGAACCCATAGTTCGTAGGAAGCAGATTTGTGGGCTGAAAGAGGTTGGATTTTACAAAAGTGCCGTAGTGAGGTTCATCAAATCAATCCAATTGTAACTACATATAGCCCAGGGTCATAGAAAGTAGTTGTCGAATAACAAACCTTAAGGGAGCTATGTTATATTCTATAAACGGTATCTAAACAGTCATTTTGTTCCAGTTTATAAAATATAATCCCCAAACTAATCAGCATAAAATTACCGACTGAATTTAAGATTTTATTTATGGGGTTGATAACCGTTTATTTGAGCTCAGTGCCGATATCTTATTATATCATCATTTTACGTCTGATAACATCGCAACGGTTTACCAGTAAAGGAAAAATGCCATATATCGTCTGGCATTTCCCCGTACCGGTTTTTTGATAATATCGTCATATCGCCCAACTCTACCACAAAACACAAATCAACTATTCATTTTGATACAAGTCCTTAAATGTTAGAGCTCAATATATTCTACAATTTTTACAATAATACAAAACTAGGAAAAGGGTCGTATAGCTGAAAGCCTGTAACCTAATACATTTCTTATCGTTTACTAAAGATATTTATGACAATGTTCAGAAATGCTATTCAAAAGGCTGTCAATTCATATAGAACTATTTCGTTTCCAACATTTGGGAGACCAAGAAGAAAGATAGCTTGCCTGGCAAGGTAATATAGGGTTCAGCCAAGGGTGATTATAAACACATGGAAGACCAAGTTTCTTTCTAGAATGTGCAGGAACTAAAAATTGAACGCGTTTTCAAGAACAACCCGTACTAAATATTTTTCAATTTTTCTGATTTTCGATAGGGTTCATCCTTGAGCGATTACAAACACTCACATTACACTCACACTCACAAAATTAGCCAAGAATTGTGCCATCTGGAATATTTACGGGCTAAAAATTTAACGCGTTTTCAAAAATTAGGGCAATATTTTTCGGTTTTTCTCATTTTCAATAGGGTTTATCCTTGCGTAATTACAAACACTCACACCAAGTGTCGTCAAAATCCGTCAAGAATAGAAATAGAGTGAAGGACCGTTTCTGTGGTATATCATCAACGCGTTTAAAGATAGCTTGCCAGGCAAGGTAATATACGCTCACTGGCAGCTTTGATTTTGAATATTTAGCAGTACAGTAACAATCACCAGTATGAAATATTCAATCTTCAGACATACACTTCTTTTGAACTCTTTAGGGAGATACTGAATAATATCGAGTATGAGTTATTGCCCTAGTTCTTGAAAATCTTTAGCTCGTGAAAACTCTAGAAGACAAATATTCAATCTTCAGAGCGGTACTGAATAAAAAACCAAGTTTTGTCAAAATTCGGCAAGAATCATGCTTTCTAGAGTTTTTACGAGCTACAAATTGAACGAGTTTTCAAGAACAAGGGCAAGTTTCGTTACAATCCGTCAAAAATTGTGCCTTCTAGAGTGTTTACAAGCTCAAAATTGAACGCGTTTTAAAAAACAAGGGCAAGAATTAATACCTCCTCCTATAGTGCCTCCGTCTGGTTTGTCCGAAATTTTGAAGGGTTGAGATGTCGGGCAAAGCACGACTCCGAGCACCAAAGGTGCGATTCTGCAAAAGCCTCTCTAGCATCGCTGTGACACTATTGGTGGTTTTGTAGTTATTTGGCACGAACCTTTGGCTGCTCTCTTTTACAATTCAAGTTTATCAATGTTCTATTTAGTCTGAGGGTCCCAAACTGTAGAGGCGTATTCCACCTAGGTCGGACCAATGTTTTGTAGCATCTGTTCTTGATGGGAGTTTACTCTTAAAGCGGGCAGTGATGTTGTTTGCTTTCCTATACACGCTTTCGATATGATACTTCTATGACAGGTTGTTGAAGTAAAGGTTGTTTTGTCTTTTGTCATATCATCGATCTCTTATATGATTATAATGAGTCAGTAATCAGAAAGGTAAACCTAATTTAAAAAGATTTCGATTTTCTCTTCAGAACCGCGGGGAAATTCCGAAGGACGAGAAGAGCTTTTATAAAAGATTTCACGATAGAAATCTCGTGATTTCTTTAAGCAGATAATGACTTTCGTGAAATTTGATAATTAATCGATTTACTCCGTGAGTTCATTTAATGAAAACAATTTCATTTAGATATTTAAACGTGATCACCTCTTATAATCATATTGGTATTAGATTTTAAACTCTACAGAAAGATCCTAATAATTGTCAGATCCAACGGTAAATATTGTAAGTTATTTTTTCTTTTAACATTAGGGTGGGCGTAAATCAACTGACCATTCACCTTATCTTTATCGGATCCGTCGACAAGAACATAATGATCGTATCGAAATACCGACCAATTTACCAACTGTGGGCAACTAGATGGTTGACAACCAGATCCAACTTTTGCTAGCAAGTAGGACATGTTGTTCTCAATGTTGGTGCGCTCAATTCGACTAATTTGATCAGATTCCCTCAGATTGAATGAGCAGTGGGTGAAAAGTTGTTTGGACTCTTATTGGCTGTGTATTCTAATCAAATCGTGATACAAGAAGGAGGCTACTGCAGTCAAGGTGTAAGACGCAGTAGCTTGACACCATAAAGAAGGGGATCTGCAAGGTCCAACCTATTTAACAGACGTTTCAGTCAGCTAATGAATCACTTTCAATACGACACATACATTTGCCACTTGCCACTGAAAGACGAGAGACATTGTGGAAAAAGAACACGCAGTTTTAGTTCAAGCTGTGGATTCTAGAACATTCACAAGGAAATGTGAACGGGCTGACGGACGTGGGTGCAGCTACAGCTACAAAATTTTTCTGTTGTACCCAAAGGTTAGAATGTGCTATCAGGTAAAATAAAGACAAATTAAACTTGGCGACTGGTATAGCTGTCATTCCAATACAGTCTACAATAATTGTGCAGTATATAAGGGTTTTCGCTATAAAAAAATTAAAATTGATTTTGAAGATGAACGTTTATATCAATGCGTTTATATAATTACAAGACTATATCACAAATTTCTAAGCATTCTGTGAAATTACATTGTCGGTCGACTTCTGTCAAAAACACCACTAGCAAAGGCTGACTATAAGAGTAAGCGTGTCCCGGTCGTCAGTTATTATTTCGTGTGATTTTTTTAATTCAATTTTCAGAAATATAAAGTGGAAATGGAACAACTGAATGCGCTGGATTATGTCATCTTGGTGATACAGGCCTTCGTTTCCCTATTTATTATAGTGATTAACTCCTTTCTAATATACACTCTATCTGTAACCATGATGTTGAAAACCAAAGCTAATATTATAATAACAAGTCTAGCAGCAGCCGATTTACTGGTTGGCATCACTCTTCCCGTGGGAACTATTTTTGAATTCAAGTTTATAGATGATTTTATAGGATGTACCGCAACATATTGTCTGTCTATTCTTTTAACGACTGTTTCAATGCACCATTTATTTATGGTCAGTTTTGATCGGTATATTCTTATTATCTATCCACTAAGGTACCCTTTAATTATGACTACCAAAAGATGTATGCTGTCCATAGCGTTTTCCTGGATTGCTTCCCTGACCTTTGCAGTGTTACCCATCTTTGGAATTGGTCGACCTCCATCAGCAGATGTCAAGTGTAATGCAGAACGTTTTTTTGAATGGTGGTACATTTTGATTTTGTACTTAGTGAATTTCCAGATCCCATTATTAATTATGGTATATATCTATGGCAAGATATACGTCATTGCAAAGAAACATCGTCGACAAATAGAAAGTGAGATGAACTATTTCAAAACTAATGCCCGCCAAAACATAAAGACAACAAAGATTTTGTTTGCCATGTGTTTGTATTTTCAATTATCTTGGTTACCATATTTCACTATTACGTTCGTGTATCTCATAGTTCCAGATATCACGATACCTCTAATTGTTCTAAGGATAGCCGTCTTGTTGGCATTTGCCAATTCTCTTGGCAATCCGCTCTTATATGGATTCTTTAACAGAAATGTTCGTTGTTCAGTTAAAACAATTTTGAAATGCAAGAAAGAAGACAGGCCAACTGATGAGTCACTACCTACAACAAAACAAACTAAACATTCACTTTCCACATAAAAATTGAAACAGGCACGGGCATATAAAACCATAAACGAAAACGAATTTTAAATAATTGTATAATCTTGAAAATAAATATATATAAATTTGGTGGTGAAAGAAAGAAAGAATTCCTTATCATAACAATATATAATATCTATACTTAAAATCATCTAATCTGTCCCCATTTTAAATTCTTTTAATATGTATCAATATAGTACAAACTGTTTTAGGTCTTTTATGTCCAATTTTAATCTCAATTGTTGACTGTGTAAACAATAAAACCATTGTCTATGTTAATAGTCTATTCAAGTCAATAAATTCATTTTATCCACAGCCTATGACAGAGAGCTTATAATTTTGTGTTTTCTTTTCATAATGATTTTCCACTATTATTAAAGGGGTTGTAAAGTGTTTTTTTACAGGGTATTTACTTGTAAAGGGGATACTGATAGCATCAATTTGCACCATTCCAAATTTTAATAAGATATCTGTGATTCCTGCAATTCCGCTTACAATAAGTGTTTGATGACGTCACTAATCGCAAAATATGCTTTATCACATGAGGCCCTTGCAATTAGGTACGTCACAAAACTCCTAGTTTTAGCAGAATTTCAGGAACCATAGACATCTGATTGAAACAAATTGGAATGGTGCAAAATGATTCCATCAGAATCCTGGATACACATAAAAAAAATTAGAAACTAAAAGAGGATAAAGTCTTCTAATTATTGTCCTGTTAAAAACTCAATTTCAACCGTTCCAAGCACTGAACGTCCGTTGATTGGTCAGAAGGGACATGTGAAGCGTTCGTACTAAACCAGGGGTTTTCAACCTACCTAGCTCAAAATGCTTAATTAACAATTAGTACATGTACTCTCTGTTTTTAATTATCCATTTTAAAGCAATTTCAGTTTGATCAGCAAGATACATATACATATTTTCAGGTATAATTTTCGTTTTCATGAAAATTTTTTACAATAAAGCGGAATGCCCCTTTATCAAAGTTGTTCAATATCTATCTTATTTTCTAGAAGTGTCCATGAAATGGGAACAATTTCATACACCAATCAAAGAGCCATTGTTCAGACATGCTTTTCTTGTAACTCACTGGTCCCGGTAGCAGGCGCGACTAACGACCATTTGACATCAAAGATAAAAATATTGATAAGTCTAGCTCACTGGTTGCCGACTGAATTGGCCATGAGTTGCGACCCTTTGACTGAAAAAGCTAGCCTCTTCAATGCAAGTTGTGTTCGTGTAATAAGTCTAATCGTACCTTTTGTAGGTTGGGTTTCATGGGAATTTCAATAGTAGTCCATAACATCATAATATTGTTCCCCAACGAAAATCCAATACTCGAAGAACATTTTAACACCTATTGGTTTCAACATTTAGTTGGAAGGATTACTTTTTGGGCGTATGGTGGGTGTAATGTAGCTAAGGGTTTGTTTGGCAAGTATACTTAATGCCATCTTTCACTCTAAAGTCTTTTCTGTCAGTAGGCCTAATTTTGATGGTCAATTTGGTCATATTGTAGCACTGGGCGGGGTCAACCTTTTTGAGCGTGTCTGACGGGAATTATGAAGCAAGTAATTTGTCTGGTCCCTGCAATTCCACTAAAACTAAGAGTTTCAGTTTCATTAGCGTGGTCTGTAGTTATTCATTTTCACTCTGGAAAAATAACTTGTCATCGATAGGAACTCATCTAATACTAGTGTTTTGGATGATTTCAAACACAGCTAATTTGGGAAGTGGGTGACAAATGTTAAAGTTACCCACGAGGCTGATTATGGTACAGGGATATAATAATGACAAAATTTGTGCATGCATTTTAAGTAGCCAACAGTGCTGTCTGATGTCTATAAGGTTGCACAGAGGATGTAGTGAATGCCTGAAAACTCATATTTACGATTTTTCATGGCAGGCATCATTAAAACCTAATTACTTGAGTTTGTGACCACTAAATGTCCATTTTGTTGGTCAAGGCAACACATAGGTTAGTCTTATTTAAAGATGTAACGGTATACTGTTTTAATTTCAAGTCATATAAGGAGGCAAAAAAGTTTGTAAGCCCTTCTTTTGATTTCTCTCTCTAGGAAAATATGTTTTCTTAAAATAAAACAATAATAACTAATCATTTTTATTTTAAACTTTCATGTCATCAAACCTTTTCATTTAGTACTTTTATCTGTTTCTTTACTTCTTCATCATTTTTAGAAAGAAATATTTTCAAAAATACATCCAAGTTACACCTGCAATTTCATTTAGATAACATAAATACTAAAGTCAAAAGTTAATATAGTGTCAATAAAAAAACAATCAAGATATTTATAGATGCCCTTTAACCTTTGACCTTATCATTTTGCATATCTACTTAGATAAAGATAAGAAAATGTACGTTTTCAATATACCTTTTACTTTGTATTTCATTTTCAAGTTGTTGTGATCTCCACTTTGCTGTAGTAAGGATAGAACTATCAATATTTGCTAGTTGAGCTACATTTAAACCATAACTCTTCCCTGCTTGACCTTTTACTAATTCATAGAGAAATGTGATAGAATCTGTAATATCACTATCTACAATAAAACAAAATTAACATACAGGGTATTTGAAACAATTCGTACTTGAAGGGACATATGCCTATACTGTTAAAGGGATTTCAAAGAGGTTCTCTGGCCATTTCATCTACATTAGGTTAATTTAATTCTACTATTCCAATTTCTTGACCTGTTTGGTGTCAGTAATTCCAGATATACTTCATCAGATTATGACATCACTATCATAAATACCATTTAACATTCTTTTGAAAAATAGGATTAAAAACAAAATGGGAGATCATTTATTTGTATGTTAGCACAATAATTATTTGTCAGTACATTAGTATAGTTTATGTATAAAAAAATATTTACCATTTTCATTCAACAGAAATGACATGTGGTAATTGCCTACCATACCAGGAAAAAATAACTCTAGTTCACCTAATGATGGATAGTGTGTGACAAATAATGTAAAACATTGAACCTGGAATAATGGAAAGCAAAATAATAATCTTAGATAATTATCTATTAGCAGTTGACAATTTTAAGATGTCTATACTTCTTGCAGGATTTAAATATTTGTTTATTCTGATGTATCCTCTAGAGATTCACAGAAATCGAAATGTTAATGGGAATAGTCACTTATAACTACAAAATATAACTTAAGAGTCAACAGTGCAGGTGGATTTTTGTGGTATGTTTCTCTGTTCAATAAGAGAATTCACTAGGGGTAATGAAGTTTTTTATATCAGTGATCTATTTCTGATAAGTATTAAATGTTAAATGAATAGAAGTGGGTAAATAACCTACCTGATTTATAAAATAATGAGCTGTTGCTGTAGCTATTGCTAACCCATCAAATGTACTAGTACCACGTCCTAATTCATCTAATATAACTAGACTGTTGCTACTAGCTTCTTTCATTATATTAGATGCTTCTTGTAATTCTACCATAAACGTACTTCTACCTTTAAATATTTCATCTGCAGCACCCATTCTGTAAAATATATTAACAATATTGGCAGCATTTTAAAACTTAATTGATGTAAGTAATAAAAAAATTATAATTTGAAAAATGCATAATTCATTTCATTCTATTATAGATCATTGAATGTGGAAGTTTATGTAGATCACTAGCACAAATATATGTAAATATATAAATTCTGACGAAATGGACTTCTCTATTAGAAATATTTACCTGGTATATATAGCATCAATAACAGATAAAGTCATCTCATCAGCTGGTATATAGCTTCCTATCTGAGCCATAATACACAATAATGCTACTTGTTTTATATAGGAACTTTTACCACCCATATTGGGTCCAGTTATAATCATCATTCTTTCATCCTACAAAATATCATAAATCATCATCAATTAGTTCATTCATAATCATTAATCTTTCATCCTACAAAATATCATAAATCATCATCAATTAGTTCATTCATAATCATTAATCTTTCATCCTACAAAATATCATTAATCAATGTGTTTATTTACAATCATCATTCTTTCATCTTACAAAATATCATTAATCAACATGTTTATTTATAATCATCCTTCTTTCATCTTACAAAATATCATAAATCAACGTTTTTATTTATAATCATCATTCTTTCATCCTACAAAATATCATAAATCATCATCAATTAGTTCATTCATAATCATCAATCTTTCATCCTACATAATATCATTAATCAATGTGTTTATTTTTTCATCCAACAAAACATCATTAATCAATTAAATTATTTATAATCATCATTCTTTCATCCAACAAAATATCATTAATCAATTTTTTATTTTATAATAATCACTCTTTAATCATCCTACAACCACTTCTATATGTCCCAATTTCTTCAAAATGTTAAACAATAATGACACTACCAACTACTTACAGCTAAATTAGTATCATTTGGTACAAATTGTTGTTGATTTGAAAATAAAGTACTTATCACAGGATGTCTTCCTTGTGTTATCTTAATACATTTTTTATTTTCACTGAATACTGGTCTAAAATATAAAACGTTTTCAATAAACAAATTATATTATCTAAATAAAATTATCTATGTAACATGTTATATAAGTTTTTTGTTTGGCACAGGTCCCTGATAAGAGCTTAATTTTTACATATATTAAACATGTAATCAAATAATATGGAAGCCGATAGTTAAGAGCCGATTAAAAATGTGGCAAAATCAAAAATGTAAATTAACATGACTATACCTGGTAAAATGATTTTGTAGTGAAACAGATGATAGTGATAGTAAACAGTCTATAGTAGCAAGATAATTTACTGCTTTTCTATATCGTACAAAATAACTACCAAATTCCCTGCAACCATAATTCAAAAATATAATTCAACAGAATTACTTTGATAAGAATCAACATATTAAGGTCCTTGTCTCTAGGATACCCAAAGTAAATGACTCCCACTTTAGATACCTTTAATAGATTAATAAATAAAATTTATTTGGTCAATCCAAGTAGATTATCAATTGGATAGTCATGCATACATTTTTACATTTCCATTCCTGACAATAACTACTAGAATTTAATGACATGCATACAGTATAGTTTTAAATCCTTCTTTTTTTACAGTAAAAAGCTATGCAGTATCCAGTAAGAAAAAAGATAGTGGACCACAGCCATATACGCCCTTCACGGCATGAGGATCGTAAAAACGAAACATCCATTTTAAGTTTCATCAAAATCGGTTGAAAACTAAGAAAGTAATAGCATATTCAATTTTTTTGGGGCAAGGGCAATAACTCTGCTTCTAACAGTCGAAAATAGCTCAAATTCGAACTTGGTCTTCGTTTTATGAATATGTATACACATACCGAATTTCATTTGATTCCATCAAAAAATCTGACGGACGGGGGTGCCGACAATATACGTCCACATAGAGAGATGTGGGCGTATAAAAATAGCCAGAATACATAGTCTTGGTATTTTTATCTTATTATTTGATTTACTTACAATAGTAGTTGTAACCATAGTTTATTACAAACTATAACTAATTCTTCTTTCAACTGATTCAATCTCTTTACTTTACTAACAATTAGTGCAGAGTGAAATCTTGTCACTGCTTTAGTACTGTAACATACGTAAAAAAGAAACTGTGTATGTATTTATTTAGAGTTTATAACAAACTTTCCACTCATTATGCCAACCCTGGTTTAACTTTACCTGGTCTAATTTGGAAGGGAGATAATTTCAATTGTAATATATATATATATATATATATCAAACATAACATACCTACTTATAGTTACCCAGTCTTTAGGAACTTGTTTCAATAACGTATTTTTAACTTCAATCAAAAACTAGAAAATAACATACAAAATAATTTCAATTTGTAAAGATATGTAAATATTAATTACAATAATAGTAACTTAAATACACATAAACCAATATTTTCAAAATATCAGAGAAATTTAGAAATCATAGTGAAAATGAATTAAAAAAGAAATTTTACCAGAGGGCTTAAGGAAATATTATGGTGACAGACTGGTATCATAGTCAGTAAAAACAAATAGTTGAATAGATAAATAAGACAATTTTATGGATAGATAATAATGGGTACAAACAATAAGTAACAAGTATATATAATGTAGGTATTGTTATTGTTACCTACATATATACTTGTTACTTATTGTTTGTACCCATTATTGTATTCCTGATGACGGTGTGAGAACCACATTGAAACGTTGAAGTAATAAATATTCTGGAAGTATCTGTCCATAAAATTGTCTTATTTATCTATAACCTGTGCTTCTAATATGCCTTTGAAAGATTAAATAGTTGAATATTTAAAAATTACGATATGATTAATAATTTTACCTCTGTTTGTGAAACAGTAACATAATCTAAAGATGGTTGATGTAATATTAATCTGATATCTTTTCTATGATCTTTAATATCTTTCAATACTTCATTAATTTCCTCTTTAATATTCATGATATCTGGATAGTTATCTTCTTTATTAAATAACTTGGTTTTATCATTTTCTCTACATTAAATATATTAATATAAATATACATGATAATATCATTTCATAATGATAAAAATATAAAAAAAGAAGCATATTTTACAAGAATATCAATAAATCTTAATCTTATTAATGCTGAATATTTGACATGTTGCTAGTCTACCTTAATGAGTTTGTAAATCTCGACTTATGGATTGCAATTTGGATACATGTCAGTTTTCTCTAACAACATCTTATAATGAAAACAACAGGGCCACTGAAAATAAGAGTAATGAACAAACCTTGCTGCTGTTTCATTGATATTCTGACTATATGTTGTAATATCATAGAGTAACTCTGGTAACTCTTGAAATATCTTGGTTAATAATTCACTATCTTTAAACATATCTATATCAATATATAACATCTTTATTTCCTTATATATCTTCTCCAAACTTTTTACTACTGTATAGAATTCTAATACAGAACACTGAAATATAATGTGAATGTTTAACCACAGAGCACTGATACAATATTGTCAGAATTATTGTTGTCATAATTATAAGGTGCAGAAAGTAAGAAAGAAGTTAAATATCTAATCATAAGATGACACATGTAGCCTACAAATTTCAACTTTGAGTTCATATCAGAATGAAGTAACTACGTACTATATTTGGCTAACAACATTAACAATCTGTTATTTCTACCAAACTAAGAGCAAACATTTTTTAGGGTAAATTTTAAGGCTTTCTTTTTCATCCTTTTCCATGAGATAAATTTTACCTTTTGGTGAAATATTGAACATAATGTTCTTTCTAAATCGGGGGATTTATTCAACAATAATTTCAACTTCTGTAACTTTTGGTTTGTAGACAATAAATTTTCTACAGCTTCCTGCCTCTTTATT
The DNA here is from genome assembly GCF_000327385.1 of Lottia gigantea. Taxonomy (NCBI): domain Eukaryota; kingdom Metazoa; phylum Mollusca; class Gastropoda; family Lottiidae; genus Lottia; species Lottia gigantea. The sequence continues at coordinate 5,887,151 of NW_008706746.1, forward strand.
ATTTCTCTAAGAAAAATAAATTATAGTTCATACACATAGAAAAAAATTTTCTTATATATTGAGAGTTTGTTCTTTTTTTGAAAGGTTTTTCATACACTTATATAGTTTCTGATAATGGTTTATCCCTTTATTGCAATAAGAAAATCTGCAAGTATTCCCTATCCTATTTATTCTATCTTTCAAGCTGCAAATGATAACATTATAGGAAAGTTGAACTTACTTAATATCCAGTAAAGGTTGAGCTAACCACGACTTTAATAAACGGCAACCATATTTACTAACAGTATAATTTAATACCCCAAATAAACACCCTTTCTCAGTACAATCTGTTGAATTCTTAAATATTTCTAAATTCCGTAGTGTAGTACCATTTAATTGCATATAGTTATTCTTTATACTGAATTTATTAAAATTTCTACAAAAAGTGATATATTCTTAATATATTTTATCATATTAGACTAGACTATCAGGCACTTTCATAATACATGAGTTTCAGCAAACAATTAGAAATGGAAGCGTAAATAAAACTGAATATTTTGCATAAAATATGATTAAACTTTAGGTGGGAAATACTACTTACCCTGTAATTTTTAGTATATTATGTAAATTAAATTCATGTAAATAAACAATTAGACCAGATATACAGCATAAAACTGGTTTAGGCAGATTTAATATTTCTTGTAAAATCTCCTCTGAAACAAAATGGGACATAACAGCATATTATTATTTAATCAAATATATGTTCTTCATACATCATGTATATCAATATCTGATAGTCCCTTGATTTCAATAAAATAGAAAAGATATTCTTTAAATGACTTTATATAATATGTAACAGACTTTTTCATCAAAACTATGTCGCCCATAGCAACCATACTCACCATTTTCATTTTTCATAAACTCTGATATTATTTCCTTAGATTTGTCCTGAGTGAAATTTTCATCAGCAATTTTTTCAGTTCTTATTCTATCATCTTCTGTTGAGCTGAAAAAAGGCAAAAAAGTAGTGCTAGTTATTTTCGCTTAATTAAATTTAATTTTAGATCTAAATACGAGTTTTAAATTATTCTGAAATCATTAATACAAATGACAAATATAGAATATTCTCAATTCAATTAGCATGACAGCAAGCAGAAAATTGTCCCCCAAAAACCCTTGCATTCAATATTAGAAACTGCCTGGCTAATTTTGAGTAAAGACAATTTTAGATTGAAAACCTAAGTAAGATACTCTTTATTTACAATATATAAGACTTTAGCTCTTTGACATTAGTAACCAGAGTCAAAAGAAAGAAAAGTCCATAAAGGGCATCATTGGCAATGGTATCAAATTTTTTGCAAGAATGATTAAAAAGGTTGTTTTATTTTAGATTACTGCTATAATAAGAAAATAAGCATGCTGGGTATTGCAAATTCAATACATAGGCTCAAGACAAATTCTTGATGATGAGCTGACTAACCTAAGAGCTACTATATCTTGTAGTAGTTTATAAGTAGTATCTGAGATAGTCTGTGGTATTAGTAATTCAACAGGGTTAATATGAGTTATTCTGGTTTCCAGACAGCTTCTAATATCATCATCTATAAAATTATCATATACAACATCTCCTGTAGCTGGGTCGATTGCCTATGTAAATACAGAACTCAATCATTTGCACAGAACAAAATAAATAGAGAAACAACAACTTGGGTTTAGAAAGATCCTAACTACAAGCTGGTCTTTGGCAAAACCCCTTGGTATTGATCTTTCTCGGATTAGCTTGGTCAAATGGATTTATGAAAAAAGATGACTTATTCAAGGCTAGCACCAATGACCATCACAGTAACTGATGTAATTAACAGATGCCAATACTCTAATCAACTGTGCTTGGGTTAACAAAAATACATTGTCTTCCAACACCTGTGCCTGAAGGAGGAAGGAAATAAACAAGTTGACATATTTCTCATAAATTAACTCACTACAATGGCAACATTTCTTTTAGCTGAATCACGACCTATTCCATCATAAATACACATTAAATAATTATTTGGTTTAACATGATTAGTATATTGTATAGCACTCTGTTTATCATCAATATCTGATATATGTTCAACATGTATATATATAGTTAAAGAAAATTAATCAATAGTTTATGTATTATAAAGCAAGATGGTCAACCTTTGAAACGACTGAAAGCACATTACATAATAATGTATTTTTTTTAGTTCCTTATATTATCATCACCAATGCATTTTGGATTTGTTATATGCCGTGAAAAGGATAGTATGGTAAAAAGGATATCTTCTCCAATTAAAGTAGATTTAGTGTATAAAGCTGATAACTTTCTATTAAATGGTGTATTTCTATTATCTCCAGCTGCCTTTAAAGCTGCAGTCTCCATTTGTTTAACCACTCCAACCTACAAACATAAACAAATTACATCATGAGAAGCAGAGAATAGGTTTTGGTCCACGGAAGGTTATTTTAATTTTGATTCATTTGTTTTGAATCCTTCATTTTTCTTGTTAATCCAGCTGTATTGTAAAACTGGTCATCAACATACTTATTACATTCTCACCAAAAATTACATAAAATCTAATTGGTGTTTAAGAAATATAACTAGAAACCTTGCTGGAATTTCTTTTGAACCACAACTGCAATGTGTCTAAAAATACTTTACCTTATACCCAGCAGCCACCAATCTTCTAACATGTACAAATAATCTATGTGTAGGTATACTGGCGGTCATAAAATTATGATCTAAATGACAATATATCTTTAATACTTTAGCAGCAATCTAAAATATAAAGTTATATATTGTAAATCTAATCTTTTTAAAATGTAACACAGTAAGTAAATGAATGATCAGCACATGTACATTGTTCATAAAATCAAGTTACTTTTACATTAATTTCTGGATGACATGCAGGAACAGTGTACGTTCATATATTAGTTTCTGCTTAAACTGAAACATAATTTCAAATATATAGATGTCTATAACAGACCACCAACTTCGAGACAGCATTATCAGACTTTATAGTTATTTTACCTCTGCATCTTCTCTAAAAAACCTGTATTTATAACCACATTCAACAAATAATATAGCATCATCATACTGTTTTTTTATTTCTAAAAACTGTTGTTCTAATGGGGTGTATTTTATCTTATTGAAAAAGGGTTTGGTCTTTGTAGCTGAGAATTTAGTAAATCTTGAGGTAGATGGACCTGGCCCATTGTTATCATCTGTCATATCAATATCTTCATCACTGTTTGAACCGGGAAGATCTGAGATAGATTCTGCTTCATCAGGTAGATTTCTGGAAGGATGTATTCCTCTTATCCCATCATCTACATTATCAGCTGAAAACTGTTGAAGTTTTTTAAGAGTTGAGTCAGCAAGTCCTGTTGCGAGAGAGGTGGTTGAAATAGAAACATCTGCATCATCAATAATAATCCCTTTGCTTTTATTTTCAACTCCATTTGTCTCCTTTCCTTTTGTTCTGGACTTTTTGATAGGTGTTGATGATTCACTTGATAACTTGCGTTTTGTAGACTTTTGATTCTGAAATAGAAAATTAAAAACAAGTAGCATCATTGTTTTTTTTTGACGTTGTTGGGAGCTCCGTAAATTGATATATTCAAGAAAATAATGTAGTCAAAATTATAAGTCATTGAGAACAATGTAGCCAAAAAATTTGTTGGTATATCAGTATAAGATACAGGCAGGCCTACTTACATCTTTAGCTGTTTTCTTAGCATTAAAATTTGCAAAGAACTTTGACAGTGTCACTTGCTTCTTTTCCATAATTAAGGTATAACTGAAATATCATTCCACAATATCTTTAATTAAAAAGGATATGCCTACAAAATTGAGACATAAAAAAAATTTAACTAACTTTTTTTTTCACATTCCTTGAGATATATTCTGGAATTATTCGCTTTAGAAAGTTAAAAAGACAAGTCAAGTTTATTTCTTGAGACAGTGCCCACCTGAATCGGAAATTCTATCAATGATGCATCATCATATCATCATATGATGTATCATTGCCGGCTATTTTGAGATTATCCTATATACCTTATTATTGATAGAACTTTTGATTCCTGTGCACTGCTGTAGAAAAGGCATCTATAAAAATAGGAAAATAAATTCCAACTTTGAGATATTTTTGAAGAAATTATGCAATTTCCATACATTTCTTCACATACATTCAAGACTCAAATCTGACCTGTCCCTTCAACATTATTTTCATGTCAGATTATTTATCATTTTGCATTTAAAAGCTAACTATTTTGGATTATCTTTAGGATGTAACCATAGAGTTGTAACCCGCCAGTAGGCTATACAGTTCTATGCAATGACGTCTAGGCCTATAAATAACTACTTTACTATAACTAAGAAGGCTATATCATAAACCTGGTAATTAAATTGATCGGTAATGTCTTTTACTAACAGTGTTAATTAATAGTATTAGTAGATCTTTTTCTGTCATTTGTAAAAACCGTACAAATTTCTTAGGAATAAATAGGCTATATGCATTGCCGCATTTCTACAGTTGTTGCAATTACCATTGTTGCCTTGATCATAAAGACTTTTTTGAAACTCAATTATTTCACACAACATAATATTCTTATGCCTTGTGGGATTATTTATCTTACGTCCTCGCTCTTGCAAGTTTTCTGGCTTCGTGAAAAGCTTATAAGGTTTAGATCTAAGCTTTTGTCGCTGAATAAGTACTCCATCAATCAAACAAATTTATCATAGACACAGAGTGACCTCCCATTATTAACAACAGTTGGACTCACTCCACTAATTCATTTGCCATCTCTTCCCATGTTAAAACACGAAATTCAACCTTCTATAACTTTTTCCAGAAATCTCGTTGAAAGCTTTCCAATATGTCGAATGAAAGCCAGGCCAATTCTCAATGTCTCATAAAAAATTCATTATATGATGACCATGAAAATTTTGAGCTACTAAAGTTGAAAGTAGACTACTACCAGTTATACTCATCCGCTAGAGTTTGGCACTTCAAAAAACGACTATTTTTAGAATTAGCCTTCCGCCTTTGGGTATCTCATCATCTCACCAAATCTGAAAGATAATGCAATTTCAGACATCAAATTCCAAATCTAGACCAAATTTTACCAAAAAATAGGCATGCAAAAACCCCAAAAGGGAGAGAGAAAGAAGATTTCTAAAAATAGCCTGGACTACATATACAATCATTTGCATAAAATGTTTTAGTGGAGTGAGTCCAATATGGAGGGGGATCGTTGCCAGAATTATTAACAAAGTCACCCTTCACTAAAATAGCCATATCTCGACCAATTTTGACCCTAGAGGTATAATTTTTGTTGCAAACGACAGTTTAACATGTCCCCCATCTATTTCATTCAGAAATCGAAATTCGATTTTTTGTCAAACTTTCGAGAAAATCGACTTTGAAGTTCCACTCTCCATTTCAGGGAGAAAATCGCTTATATCTTGCTTTGGGGAAAAATCTGAGACTAAAAGTGAACTAACAGGCAGGGTTTGCATGTCAGGAACTTGAAATTTGGAACAGAGTAACTTCAGATGGGTATGTACCTTCAGTGCAAATTTCAGCTTTACATCTCTGATGGCCTTCGATTGGCAGCCTGTCAAAGTTTTGGCCTTCACCGCAACCAGTGCCATTGGACTGCATAAGGCCGGTTTCAGACCCCACCCTTCACTAAAATGGCCATAATGCGGCCAATTTTGACTCTAAAGGTATAATTTTTGTTGCAAACGACAGTTTAACATGTCCCCCGTCTATTTCATTCAGAAACCGAAATTCGATTTTTTGTCAAACTTTCGAGAAAATCGACTGTGAAGTTCCACTCTCCATTTCAGGGAGAAAATCGCTTATATCTTGCTTTGGGGAAAAATCTGAGACTAAAAGTGAACTAACAGGCAGGGTTTGCATGGCAGGAACTTGAAATTTGGAACAGAGTAACTTCAGATTGGTATGACCTTCAGTGCAAATTTCAGCTTACATCTGAGTGAGTCTTTAAGTTCATTTATTATTACCTCTATATGGGCGGAACCAATATAGACGTCATTGGAACCACTGATCTATATATAAATTATAGGTATAAGTACATACCAGACAAGGTCGATATGGATGCATTTATCGAATTCAGCAAAGGTATATGGGGGGCAAACAGTTTCTCTGTAGGCTTACTCTTAAACTGAAGTAGATCTGCTTTAACACTGTCCCCTAGTAAACAGATCTGACGGAGCTTTCATGGTAGAAAAAGGTGTCTTTGTTTCCATCTCGTGTCTGACACAAGATGTACCGCCCCGTAAAGAGACCACAGTAACTCTTTAGTGCTGCGAACTGTGCCTTCTGACATAATCTTGCCCGGCTGCCGACTCAAAAGTGGCAACTTGTTCTTATAGGAAGTGTCTGTGTGGCAGGTGCTCTACGCTGTTCTAGCTTTTTAAACTTTGTGCAGTGGTGGAGCCAGGTTTACACCCGAGAGGGGGCGAGATATCTGAGATTGCCCGAATCTCTAACCTAGTCGGGACTGTAAGGGGTGAGGAACTGCTCCCTCTGCCCCCTCTTTGGCTTCACCACTGACTTTGTGCACTGCTCCTCACCACAATCCATCTCTTCGTTTCAGCCACCTTGGTGGCCATGATAACGCTTGTGTTAATGACTAGAAGGTCTTGACTTTGAGCTAGAATGCATTGATAAGAAAAAGAGGCAACATTGCATTGATTGCTGCATGTGGGATTACAGCTCGGTGTGTTATAGCCGGTGTATAGTTAGTATATCAAGTTATTTATCAAGGGCAAAGGGGTATGGTCTTTATTTGAAGTTATGAAATTGGTCGGTTGTTAGAATTTTTCATGGGGCAATCCATTTTTTCGGGAGTTGAGGTGACCCTTGTAGCTAGATTTCGGGGAAGGAAGGGTTTGATTCTCCCAAATATACAGGCCTAGGGTGGAGCAGACACTTTATTTAGAAATTAGGATTAAGGGTCTTGATATTGGGTTTTCTTCTGTTCTTATTCTGATCGAGAAGTATAGTATCTGTTATGTGCTGATTGTTTTTAGTTTACTATGAACAATATTATCATTTAAGTTCTTATTTTTTGAATATGCAACTATCATTTTCTGCTTATAGACATGGGGGAATTTCTCTTGAAGGCTCTTATAGTGGGCATGAACTATCTTGCTTGCTCGATTGCTGGTTGTATTAAACGGGACAACAAAGGGTGCTATGCCTACATTATGATGAATATTTAGTCCTATAGGTCTTGCTGTATTCAATGTCTCAATCCAATGGGCTTCCCTAGATTGACGGAATTTGGTAGTTTCATCTTCGGGCAAGTCAATTTCTATACGCTCAATTGGGGTTAGGGCGAGATCGTCTATTGAATGGTCGTCGAGGTTGAAATGATTAGAAACAGACTTGTCTTTCTTTAATTCGATGTCTGACCTATGAGCATTAAAGCGAGTT